>NC_083428.1:53110818-53410818 GCF_020745735.1 Hemiscyllium ocellatum
GGGGAGGCGGGGGGAGGGCGAGAGAGGGGAGGGCGAGAACGTGGAGGGAAGGTTAGGGTGAGAGAGAGGAGGGGAGGGGAGGGCGAGGGAGGGGAGGGAAGGGTAGGGCGAGAGAGAGGAGGAAAGAGTAGTGCGAGAGAGGGGAGGGTGAGAGGGGGAGGGCGAGAGAGGGGAGGGAAGGGTAGGGCGAGAGAGGGGAGGGGAGGGGAGGGCAAGAGAATGGAGTGAAGGGTAGGGCGAGAGAGGGAAGGGGCGGGGAGGGCGAGAGAGGGGAGAGGAGGGGGGTCGTGAGAGGGGAAGGGATGGGACGGCGAGGGAGGGGATGGGAGGGCGAGAGGGGGAGGGGAGGGCCGGGAAGGCGAGAGAGGGGAGGGGAGGGCGAGAGAGGGGAGGGCGAGAGAGGGGAGGTGAGGGTTGGGCCGGGAGGGCGAGAGAGGGGAGGGGAGTTCGAGAGAGGGGAGGGGAGGGCGAGGCGGGGGTGCGAGAGAGGGGAGGGCGAGAGAGAGAGGGTGGGGAAAGAGAGGGGAGGGGAGGGCCGGGCGGGCGAGAGTGGGGAGTGGAGGGCGAGAGAGGGGAGGTCGAGAGAGGGGAGGTGAGGGTTAGGCTGGGACAGCGAGAGAGGGGAGGGAAGTTCGAGAGAGGGGAGGGAAGGGGAGGCCGGAATGGCGAGGGATGGTGGGGAGGGGAGGTCGAGAGAGTGGAGGGGAGGGGAGGTCGAGTGAGTGGAGGGGAGGGAAGGTCGAGAGAGTGGAGGGGAGGGGAGGGTGAGAGGAGGGGAAGGGAGGGCGAGAGAGAGGAGAGGAGGGGAGGGCGAGAGGAGGGGAAGGGAGGGGAGAGATTGTGGTGGGGAGGGCAGGGCAGGACCTTGGTGGACAAATCTCTGTATGTCTGAATATGTCAGCACAAGCAGACAGGGTGGGGAAGACACCTGAACTGAGAACAGGAGGGGGGACCCATATCTTGGTGGGGAGAGTTCCTGGAGCTGCCCAAGAGGATTTAAACTCATCTGGCAGGGGTGTGGGACCCCAAACAATCGTAAGGCCAGAAAGAAATTTGAGGTTGGTACAGATGTTCAAGAGAGCAATATAAATAGACAAGGCAGGCAAGAACATAGCAGGCAATGAGGGAAAATTGATGAATTAAAGTGCATTTATTTCAATGCAAAGTCCCGGACAGATAAGGCAGATGAATCCAGAGTATGGATGGGAACATGGGACTGGGATGTTGTAGGTATTACAGAAACACAGCTGAGGAAGCGACAGGACCAGCAGCTCAATGTTCCAGGGGACAGATGCTGCAGGAAGGATAGAACAGGAGGAGGGCTGGTGGTTTTGATTGGGGAGAAAATCCCAGCAGTACCTAGAGGGAGTATTCATGCAGGATCGCCCAGTTAAGCGATATTGGTGGAACTGAGAAATAGAAATTGGTCATCAGTTTGCTACAGTCGTACGACAGCAATAGGCAATGGGAGATGAAGGAGCAAATATGTCAGGAGATCTCAGATATCTGTTCGAATATTCGGTTTGTAGCAGTCGGAGATTTTAACCTTTCCAGACCTGGACTGGGACTGACGCAGTGTTGAGCATTTGGATGGGAGGAATTTGTTAAGTCTGTTCCAGAAACTCCCAGTCATTGCGATGGAAAAGGACAGGCCTGGTCCACAAGTTCCAGTTATACAATGGAGCAAGATAGTATTAGACAGGAATTTTTAAAATAGATATGGGGAGGCTATTTGCAGGTAAAGGGAAGTCTGGCAAGGAGGAATATCTTAAAACCGAGATAAAAGGAGCGTTCAGTGCCAGCATGTTCCTGTTAGAGCAGCTCAATGCTGACAGAATTAGGAAACACTGGCTGAATTTCGAGGCTCTGGTCAGGAAAAAGGGGGCACATGTCAGATATAACTGGCTGACTCAAGGGAATCCCCTCAGGAGCATCGGGGCTGTAGAAATACACTTAGGATGGAAATCAGGAACGCAAAAAGTGAACATGAGATAGCATTGGCAGAGAAAGTTAAGGAGAACTGAAAGAGATTCTACAAGTGCACTAAGAGCAAAAGAAGAGCAAGGGACAAAACCGGTATCCTTAATGATCAATGAAGCCAACGGTGTGTGGAATTACAAGATGCAAAACAAATATTTCACTTTGGAACTTACTGTGGATAAAGACTGGGGCGCTCAGGGAACTAAACAGTGTTTGTCCTGACTATTATTGGAACGCTGTGTGCAATTCTGGTCTCAATGCCACAGGAAGGATGTTATGGAACATGAAAGGGTTCAGAAGAAATGAACAAGGATGTTGCCAGGGTTGGAGGGTTTGTGCTTCAGGAAAAAGCCTGAATAAGCTGGGGCTGTTTTCACTTGAACATGGGAGGCTGAGGAGTTACCTGATAAAGGTGTTTAAAATCATGATGGTCAGCAATAGGGTCAATCGACAAGGTCTTTTCCCAAGGGCTGGAGGATTCCAAACCAACAGGGAATAGCTTTAAAGTGCAAGGGGAACGTTTCAAAGGGAGCTAAAGGACAACTGGTTCCCGCAGAGTGTATGGAATAAGCTGCCAGAGGAAATAGTGGAGGCTGATAGAAATACATTTAAAAGGCATGTAGGTGGGTGTATGAATAGGAAGGGTTAAGAGGGATATTGGCAAAGTTCTGGCAAATGTGACTAGATTCGTCATGCAGGAGTTGGTCCGAACAATCTGTTTCCATGCTGTACATCTCCAAGACACAATGTCTTGAAATGAGTCCACATTATCGAAGAGGAGGTGCTGGAAGTTTTAAAACACAAAGGTAAATAAATTCCAAGGACCTGATCAAATGTAGCTCAGGACATTGTGGGAAGCTGGTGAAGACATTGTAGGGCCCCTAGCAGAGATATTTGTACCATGTGTGATAGGCAGGTAGACTGGAAGGTGGAATTGTGGACAGTGAAGAAGGTTTTCTGAGCTTACAAAAGGCATCCTGATGAAATGTGTGAACTGCTGAAAAACTGTCGATGGAGTTCAATCTGAATAAATGTGAGGGAATGCGTTTGGTACAACAAACACGGGCAGGGCTTATACAATGAATGGTAGGACCTTCGGGAGTGTCGTAGACCAGAAGGACATCGAGGTACAGGTACATATTTCTTTGAAGTTTGCAACATGGAGAGATAGGATGGTTAAAAAGGCGCTTGCCACACTTGCTTTCATTGCTCAGTCCTTTGGATTTAGGAATTGGGAAGTCGCATTGAGATTATACAGACCATTGGTGATCCTCTTCTGGAATGCTGTGTCCAACTCTGGTCGCCCAGTTAGAGGAAGGATACTATTAAGCTGGAGAGGGTTCGGATGAGATTTACTGGGATGTGGCTGGTTATGGAAGTTTTCAGTTATAAGGAAAGGCTGGATAGGTTGGTATTTTTTCATTGAAACCTGAATGTTGACAGATGACCTCATAGAAGTTTATAAAATAATGAGGGGGATAGATAGAGTTAATGGGAGTTGTCTTTTAACATGGAGAGGGGAGTTTCAAGACAAGGCACTACATTTTTAAGTTTAGAGGAGAGACATTTAAAAAAAAAAGACGCAAGGGTCACATTGTTACAGAAGGTGGGATGCGTGTGGAATGAACTTCCCAAGGAAGGGGTGAATGTGCGGAAACTTTGCAGAGGAACATCGATACATTGAGTGAGTGGGCAATGGTCGGTCATATGGAATATAATGTTCATAAATGTAAAGTCATACTGTTCAGTTGGAATAATATTAAAAAAGAGATTATTACTTGAATTTTAAAAAGTTGCATTATTTGCTATGCAGAGGCACCTGAGTATCTTTCTGCATGAAGGTTGGTCACCAGGTACAACAATCAATTCAGAAGGCAAATGCAATTTTGTCCTTCATTGCTGAAGGGATTGTGCTGAAAAGCAGAGGTTATGTTCCTGCTGTATTGGGTGTTGGTGAGGCCACACCGGGAATACTCCATGTAGTTTTTATCTCCTTCGTGGAGCAAGGATGTACTGGTACTAGAGGGGGTGTAGAGGAGGTTAGCTAGGTTGATTTCAGAGTTGAGGGGGTTGGTTTAACAGAGACTGAGTAGATTGGGATAATACTCATTGCAATTCAGAAGAATGGAAACATATAAAATAATGAATGGAATGGATAAAATAGAAGTAGAGAGGATGTTTCCACTGGCAGGTAAATCTAGGACAAGAGGGCATCAACTGAAGATTAGAGGCAGCAAATTTCGGACTGAATTGAGAAGGAACTTCTTAACCTCAATGGAATTCATTGCCCAGGGAAGCAGTTGATGCTCGTTCAGTAAACGTTTTTAAAGCTAAGGTAGCTTTTTTTAAGAAAATACATAATTAATTAAGGAATACGGTGAGAACTTGGGTAAATGGTTCTGTGTCCAGGAAATGATCAGCCATGATCTTATTGAATGGCAGAGCAAGCTCAAAGGGCAGGATGGCCTTCTCCTGTTCCGAGTTCTTATGTTATACATTCCTCCCTCACTCGTGACTTGGAGGTACTGGTGTTGGATTCGGATGGACAAAATTAAAATACACAAAACACCAGGTTATAGTCCAACAGGTTTATTTGGTAGCACTAGCGCTGCTGCTGCTTCATCAGGTGTTTGTGTGTTTTTAACTTTGTCCCTCACTCTTGTAACTTATGAACAGCAACAAAAGCCACGAAGCAGTGCGCATGCTCCAGCTAAAAATGGTCCCAGGATGATTGATGTCAGCGGCGGACCAATGGAAGGACAGGGGCGGGGCTGGAGGACCTGCGGGGCCGTTGGCCCTCCGACCAATCAGAGTGAATGAGAGGCGGGACTTGCCTATACCACGTGATCATCCTCGCGGACACCGTGGATGTGTGGGCGGTGAGCTGTCGGTAAGGAAAGAAATAAACAGCAGCAAGCGGGAGGGAAATGGCGTTGGTCTCGGTTGAGAGGTTTTATAAACATTTGGTACACATCGGAAAATACAAATTTGAAACTTAGTCTCGTTTTGCAGTAAACGGGAAATTGTCTCATCTCGCGATTGACTCGAGTAAGTGTCGCCATCTTTATTCGGGGCAACGATTCACTGGACACGTGTAGCCGCCATCTTTGTAGGGGGCAAAGTTCAGTGGGGAGTATGTGCAGCTCTCCCTGATGGAGAGTCATGGGGCAGGATTTACACAGAGCACATTCACACCCAGAGAAATGGATTTTTTTTTCTCTGGATTTGTTTTGTCATTCTTTTAAATGATTTGGATGTGAATACAGGCAGTACAGTTAGTAAGTTTGAAGGTGACACCAAAATTTTTGGTATTGTGGTCAGTGATAAAGGTCGTCTCAGAATACAATGGGATATTGACCAGATGGACCAATGGGCTGAGGAGTGGCAGATAGGGTTTAATTTAGATAAAGGTGAGGTGCTGCATTTTAGAAAAGCAAATCCGAGCAGGACTCTCACACTGAATTGTAAGGTCTTGGGGAGTCTTGTTGAACAAAGAGACCTTGGAATGCAGGTTCACAGTTCCTTGAAAGTAGAGTCACAGAACAGTGAAGAAGGCATTTGGTATGCTTTCCTTTATTGGTCAGAGCGCTGAGTAAGGGAGCTGGGCAGGACATTGGTTAGGCAACGATTGGAATATTGTGTGCAATTCTGGTCTGTCTCTTATCAGAAGGAGGCACTGAAACTTGAAAGGCTTGAGAAATGATTTTCAAGGAGGTTGCCAGGGTCGGAGGATTTGAGTTGCAGGGAGAGGCATCATAGGTGGGGGTCATTTTCCCTGAAGTGTCATAGGCTGAGGTGTGATATTGAAGAGGTTTATATAATCGTGAGGGGCATGGATAGTGTAAACAGACAAGGTGTTTACCCTGGGGTGTGGAGCCCAGAACTGGGGGATATAGGTTTAGGGTGTGAGGGGAAAATTCAACAGGAGCCTAAAGGGCAACCAAAATTGTAACATTTCAAAGGCATTTGAATAGGAAGGGTTCAGAGGGATGTTGGCCAAGTGCTGGCAAATGGGAATAGATTAGGTTAGAATATCTAGTTGGCATAGAGTTTTTGGACTGAAGAGTCTGTTTCGGTGCTAGACATCTCTACTGTGGGATCATAAAAGTGAACATTGCTCTGATTCACCTCTGGGCTCCTTGATGTCCATTTGTTCATTATCTAGCTTCCTCAGTCTCTGAGTGTATTTTTGCTCTGTTTAGTATTTTATGATTACGTTCACAGAGCTTTCTGTAAATGAATTGTCCACTGCTGCCCGGTTCCTGACCATATTACAGAGGAGGTAGGACGAGATGTCTTAAATCGTAGCAAGGTGGATAAATCCCTGGGACCTGTTAAGGTGTATCCCAGACATTTGTGGAAAGCTAAGAAAATGTTGGCAGTGCCCCTCCTTGAGGTACTTATATTGTCATTGGTGACATGTGAGGTGCTGGAAGACCTGTGCCATTATTTAAAAAGGTGGTAAGGAAAGGCCAGGGAACAAGAGAACAGTGAGCCTGAAGTCAGTGGCAGGAAAGTTGTTGGAAGGGATTCTGAGGGACAGGATTTACATGTATTTGGAAAGAGGAATGATTAGGGATAGTTAACATGGCTTTGTGTGGGGGAAATTCTCTCTCTCCACCCCGTCTTTCTCTCTCTCTCTCTCTCTCTCTCTCTCTCTCTCTCTCTCTCTCTCTCTCTCTCTCGAGGTTTTTTGAAGATATGACAAAGACGATCGATAAAGGCAGATTGTGGACGTTGTCTATATGGACACTGAATGATGTTCCAAAAAGCAGACTAGTTAGCAGAGTTAGATAACATGAAATGTTGGGAGAACTAGCCATTTGGATACAAAACTGGCTTGAAGTTAGGAGGCAGAGGGTGGTGAAAGAGGGTTGCTTTGTGGACTGGAGGCCTGTGAGCAGCAGTGTGCTGCAGAAATGGATATTGGGTTTACAGAAGACAGAATAGCCCCCAGCCCCTGTGCTCTGTGATACTGCCCTATTGATTGTGAATGATGAAGCTCATCCAATGGCAGAGAGAGGGAGGATCCCACCACTCGCCTCACAATGTGGCCCGGATGATTGATGTCAGCGCAGGCCAATAGGGGGCAGAGGACAGTACTGGAGGATCAGGTCGTACCAGTTTGTCCTCCAACCAATCTGAGTGAATGAGGACATCCTCAAGCCTGGAACTAAAGAAAGGCACATATCGCAGAGATTTGAGAAACTGGAGAACATGAGATAGGGAGCGTTCTATGGCTGGAAAGGAATTATATAAATAAGGAAAAGTTGTAATGGTGGATGAGGTGACAGTGATCGGGAGAGTTGAGGATGGAGGAATTGAGAGATAGTGAGAATTGGAGTCATAATGTTATGCAGCAAGGAAACAGGCCCTGTGGTCCAACCAGTCCATTCCGACCATAATTCCAAACTGAACTAATTGTACCTGCCTCTGCTTGGTCCACATCTATCCAAATATTTCCTATTTATGTACTTATCTGAATGTCTTTTAAATATTGTAATTGTATTCACAGCTATCACTTCTTCTGGAAGTTCATTCCACACATGTATTTTTTTAAAACCCTAATGTCTTTTCTCAAATCTTTCTCATTTCTCCTCAAAATGAATGCAACCGAGTTTTGAATCCCCCTCTCCCCCGGCTATTCACCTTATCTACACTCTTTCTGATTTTATAAACCTCTAAAAAGGTCACCCCTCAACCTCGTGTACGCCAGTGAAAAAGTTCCCAGCCTACCCAGCCTCTCCTTATAATACAATCCCTCCATTCATGGCAACATGCTGGTCAATCTCTTCTGAACCTGCTCCACTTTAATAATATCCTTCCTATAACAGCACAACCAGAACTGGACAGAGTATTCCAGAAGAGGCCCCCCCGCAACATCCTGTACAGCCTCAACATAACGTCCCAACTCCTGTACTCAAAGGTCTGAACAATGAAGGCAAGCATGCTAAATACCTTCTTAACCATCTACATGTGACACAGACTTCAAAGGTGTGAAGCCCTCAGTCTCTTTGTTCCCATATCACTACTCAAGGCCCTACCTTTATTGACTGTAAGTCCTGCCCTCGTTTGTTTTGTCAGGATGTTATATTTTGCATTTATTCCAATCCAAAAAAGTTGAGTATAAAGGCAGTAGGAGTATAATTAAGAGGGAAATCAGGAGGCAAAAAAGGACGTGAGAAAGCTTTGGTGAATAGGGTTAAGGATAATCCTGGGGGCTTTTATAAATATATGAAAAACAAAAGGCTAACTAGGGAGAAAATGGAGACCTGCAAAGATGAGCAAGGCAGCCATTGTGTGGAGCTGCAGGCGATGGGCGAGATAGGAAACCAGTATTTTGCATCAGTGTTTACTGTGAAGAAGTACATGGGAGATATAGAATGTGGGGAAATAAATGGTGACATCTTGAGAAATGTCCATATTACAGAGGAGGAGGTGCTGGATGAGTGGCGAAGGAGCTGGTGCAGGGGAAAAGGATTCACATTTTTGGATCATTGTGATCTCCTCTGGAGTAGAGTTGACCTGCATAAGAAGGATGGATTGCACTAGAATTGGAAGGTATCTAATATTCAGGCATGGAGATTTGCTAGTGATACTCAGGAGGCATTAAACCAGTGAGGGAGTGGGTGTAAACCCAAGAGGATAGTGAGAAAAGAGGTATGTCTGAGGCTGGTACAGTTCAGAAGTCAAATAGTCAAGGCAGGCAAGGGCAAGGCACAGAAATAGGAAGAACCGAGCAATTACACTGCATTTACCTCAATAGAAGAGACCTGACAGGGAAGGGAGATGAACTGAGGGTATGGTTTCGAACATGACACTGGGATATTATAGCAATTACAGAGGCATCACTCAGGGATGGATATGACTGGGACCTTAATGTTCCAGGATATAGATGCTATAGGAAGAATAGAAAGCGGGACAGGAGAGGAGGGGGAGTGGCCTTTTTGATTCGGGATAGCATTATGTTTTTGCTTAGGGAGGATATTCCTCGGAGTATGCCGAGTGAAGTTATTTAGGTGGAACTGGGAAATAAGAAAGGGATGATCACCTTATTGGGGTTTTCTGCATGGGTATCGTCTGGGTCCTCTGGTTTCCTCCCACAGTCCAAAGATGTGCAGGTTAGGTGGATTATCCAGGGTGAATTGCCCATAATGTTCAGGGATGTGCAGGTAGGTTGGATTATCCATGCTGAATTGCCCAGTAATCAGGTATGTGTAGGTTGGGTGTCCCTGGGAAATGCAATGTTACAGGGGGAGTTTAGGAGGCTCTCAGGGTCAGTATCAGTGTGATGGGCTGAATGACCTGCTTCCACACTGTTGGGATTCTCTGGTAATTCTACTAGTTTTAAAATAGTTACAGAAAATAATAGACCAGATCTACAAGTTAAGGTGCTGAATTGGACACAGTCCAATTTTGATGTCACAAGGCAAGAACTTTCATCTGGCCCCTCCAGCCTGCTCTGCCATTCAATAAGATCAGGGCTGACCTTTTCAGAGCCTCAGCTCCACATTCCTGCTCTCCCCCACCCTAACCCTTAATTCCTTTCCTGTTCAAATATTTACATTTTGCCTTAAAGGCATTCAAGTTGATAACATCAAATGCTGCACTCGGCAGGGAATTCCACAGATTCACAACCCTTTAGCTGAAGAAACTCCTCCTGAACGCAGTCCTAAATCCGCTCCCTCTTATTTTGTGGTAATGCTCTGTAGTTTCACCAGTCCTTGGTGAAAATAAACCCCCTGCTTCTATTTTATCTATTCTTTTCATAATTTTATTTTTTCCTCTCTCCAACCTCCCATTCTTCTAAGTTACAATGAGTATAGACCCAGTTTTCTCAATCCCTCCACATACGCCAACCCTCTCAACTCCCAACTCAAACTAGTGACCATCCTCTGTACTCCCTCCAGTGCCAGTACATCCTTCTTGAAATAAGGGGACGAAAACCTGTACACAGTACTCCGGGTGTGGCCTCCCCAGCCCCCTGTACAGCTGCAGCATAAACATCCCTCTAGCAATGAAGGACAATATTCACTGTCTTAATTACCTGCTGTACCTGCAAACCAGCTTCCTGTGATTCATGCACAAGGACACCCAGCTCCCTCTGTATAGCAGCATGCTGCATGTTTTCACCATTTCATCATCCAGTTTGCTGTTAGTCAGACCAAAATGAATGACCTCACATATCCCAACCTAGTCCTCCATCTGCCGGATCCTTACCCACTCTCTTCACCTCTCTGTATCCCTGTACAGACTGACAGTGGCCTCTGCACACATTCATCTTAGTGTTAAATGTGAACTCTGACACCGTATACTTGGTCCTCGACTCCAAAACATCTGTGCAAATTGCAAACAGTTGTAGTGCCAACACTAATCCAAACACCCATTTATCCCCATTCTTTATTTTTTGTTGGTTAACCGATCCTGTAGCAATGATAATTACCCACAATGCCGTGCATCTTTACCTTATACAGCAGCCCTTTGTGTGGCAACTTATCGAATACCTTCTGGAAATCCACGTACACCACATCCACCGAGTCCGCCTTGTCCAACGCGCTCGTCATATACACAAGCAATTCTAGTAAATGCGTTAAACATGAACTGCTTTTCATGAATCTATGCTGTGTCTGCAAAATGAGACAATTTCTACCCAGATATCTCACCACTACTTCCTTGAGAGGTTCAAGCATTTTCTCCACGACAGAAGTTAAGCTAACGGGTCCTTTTTGAAAAATAGTGGCATCACATTTGCAACTTCCCATCTGTCAAAACCATCCCAACAAACTTTAATGAGTTATCACGATCTATTTGTTATTCATCACACCCCCCCCAGAACAAACAAGTAACCAGGCAGAGAATAGGTACCCGGAAAAATCATCAAGGCTGTCTGTGGAACAGCAGGAGGTGAGAGAGATTCTGTATGAGCGGAGAGGTTTTACAAACAAAATGTGCACATCGGAAAACACACATTTGAACGTCCCAGTCTCGTGTTTTCCGTAAACGGGGAATTGCCTCAGTGTGGCTGCAGGCATGAGTACGCGTCACCATCTTTATTCGGGACAAGAATTCACTGGACACGTGCGGAGCCACCAGCTTTGGAGGGGGCAAGGTGCAGCCAGGCGCATGTGCAGCCTTTCTCTGGTACAGAGTCATTGGGCAGGATTTACACAGAGCACATTCAAACTCAGAGAAATGGATGTTTCTTTCTGGATTTGTTACGTCATTCGTTTAAATGATTTGGTATCGTAAATGAGTTTGCAGGTCATACAAAATTGGAGATATTGTGGATAATGAAGAAGGTTACCTCAGATTACAATGAGATATTGATCAGATGGGGTTTAATTTTGATAAATGTGAGATGCTGCATTTTGGAAAAGCAAATCAGGGCAGGACTTTTACACTGAATGGCAAGGTCCTGGAGGTGTTTGGGGAACAAAGAGACTTTGGACTGCAGGTTCATAGTCCTTGCAAGTCAAGTTGCAGGTAGATAGGATGATGAAGACGGTGTTCAGTATATATTCCTTTATTGATTCGAGCATTGAGTATAGGATGTGGTAGGTTATGTTGTAGTACAGGACGTTCGTTAGGCCACTTTGGGAATATTTTGTGCAATTCTGGCCTGCCTCCTATCAGCAGGGTGCTGTGAAACTTGAAAGGTTTCAGTAAAGATTTACAAGGATGTTGTTGCGGTTGGAAGATTTGAGCTACAGGGTGAGGAATAAAAAAGCTAGGGCTGTTTTCCCGAGAGTGCCATTTTGAGCAGTGATGTTATGGAGGTTTATAAAATCATGAGGGGAAGGGACAGGGAAAATGGACAAGGTGTTTTCCCTGGAGTGGTGGTGTCCAGAGGTAGAGGGCATTGCTTTACGGTGAACGGATAATATTTCAAAGGGGCCTAAAGGGCAACTCTTTCATGCAGTGGGTGGAATGAGCTGCCAGAGGGAGTGGTGGCGGCTAGTACAATTACACATGTTAAAGGCATCTATATAGATATATGATATGGAAGCGTTTACACGGATATGGGCCAAGTGCTGAAAAATGGGAATAGATTAGTTTCGGATACCTGGTTGGTATGGATGAGTTAGACCGAAGGGTCTGTGTCGGTGCTATACATCTCTATGACTGTGGGATCATAGCAGCCAATACTGCTCTGCTTCATCTCTGGGCTCCCTCATGACAACTTTGTCAATATCTAGCTTCCTCAGTCTTGAACAATGGGTGCATTTTTGGTCTGTTCAGTAATTTATTATTAATTTTACAGACATTTCTGTAAGTTAATTTTTCACTGCCGCCCAGCCCCTGACCATGTGCTGCTTATAAATTTTTTTCTGGAAAATCTTTGACAGTCAAGAATTCTTTTTTTCCAATAAGCAAGTGTATTTTCTTTCCATTTCTGACTATAAATTCTGCATCATTTTCGTTCCCTGTAATCCATTTTGCACTCCCTGAAACATCAACTGTGTTTCTCCTTCCACAGATACCAGTGATTAATGCCAAAGCCCTGTTGCCTGTGGAGGGGGTGATGTTTGTCTTTCTTGTACAACTGCAGTTTGTGTGGTGAAGGTGTTCCCACAATGTGATTGGGTAAGAGACATTATAGATTATTCATTACAGCAACAGTGATGATTTAAAGAAAATGTCCAAATCAAGAACAGTTTGTAGTTTTATTATCCTGCTTATAATTTCACAAAAATATTATTGGGAACTTTAGACATAAGGCCAGAGAAGGATGATATTAGATCAGGTGAGCAAAAGCATTGCCAAAAAGCAGGTTTTGAGGAACGTCTTAAAAGAGGAAAGCAGACCTGTGAGGTTTTGGCTGGGAATTTCAGACCTTGTTGCTTTGGCAACTGTAAAAGCAGCCACACAGGTGATGTAATGAATTAACAGGTCATTGGGAGTCTCGAACAGAATGGGTTGTCAAAGTCTCGAAGCAGCGAACTAGGGATGATCACAACCAGGAATTAAATCAAGGGTGAGAATTTTAAATTGAGGGATGTGGGCCGGATGCTGGCAGATGAGACTAGATTGGGTTGGGATATCTGATCGGCGTGGATGGGTTGGATTGAAGGGTCTGTTTCCATGCTGTACATCTCTGTGGCTCTATGTTGTTGGTTATGAATAGGAGCCTTTTGATGGATCAACAAATTTTGGTATAAGGGAGTACTTGGGCAGCAGAGATTTAGTTTTTTCTTGAGATTACAGGGAGGTTGAATGTGGGAAGCTGGCCAGGAGTGTGTCTGGAGATAACACAAGGTGGATGAGAATATATGAGCTGAGAGAAGGGTAGAATCAGCTAGAAATAGTGGTGTTGGAGTGGGACTGGGCTGTCCCCCTCATCTCACCTCTGGGATTCAGCTGGTTGTCAGTTTGTGAATGAGGCGGTAACACAATCGGGAGCTGAGTGGCCCTGGTGGAGCCTAAAATGAGTGTCACTCAGCTGGCTGTTGCTGAGCAGCTGCTGCTTGGTAGCCCTGTTGATGACGACTTCCATCACTTTACTGCTGATCGAGTGTGCACTGAGAGTCGGAAATTGTCTGGGTTGGATTTGCCCGGTGTTTTTGTGTTGAACATGCCTGGGCAATGTTTCACAATGTCAGTAGATGCCAGTGCTGGAGCGGTACGTGGCTTGGTGGGTGGCATGTTCTGGAGCACAAGCCATCAGTGTTATTGCCAGAATATTGGCAGGGCCCGTAGCCTTTACACTACTTAACCATTTCTTGATGTTATTTAAACTGAATCGAACTGGCTTAAAACTCACATCTGTGATGTTGGAAACCACTGGAGAAGGCTGAGATGGATCATCCCACTTTGCACTTCTGGCTACAAATGCTGTTGTCTTATCTGGTGCATGGATGTCTGAGGCTCCTCCATCAGTAATGGTGGGGATATCTGTGATGCTTCTTCCAGTGAGTTGTTTTATTGTCCATCACCTTTCACAACTGGGTGTGGCAGAACTGCAGAGCCCTGGCTGATCCATTGGATGTAGGATCACTTACCTCTGTTGCTTGCTGCTGATGCTGTTTGAAATGCAGATAGTCCTGTTTGGTAGCTTCACCAGGCTGGCACTTCATTTTTGCGTAAGCCTGGTGCTGCTCATGGCGTGCCCTCCTTTCCTGTCCATTGTGATGGGTGAGTGTGGGATTTACAAACCCATGAGATTACAGATTGTGCTGGAATACAGTTCTGCTGCTGTTAACGTCCTACAGTGCCTCAGAGAGATCCAGTTTGAGTTCCTACATCTCTTCAAAGTCTGTCCCATTTAGAACGGTGATCGTGTCACTCAACACAATGGAGGTTTTTCTCAGCTTTAAGCCAAGACTTGTGTCTCCAAAAGGAATGTGTGATGGTCGCTCTTACCGATACTGTCATGGATAGATGTATCTGCAACTGGTCAATTCATAACAATGAGATCAAGTGTGTTTTTCCCCCTTGGTTCCCTCACCACCTGCTGCAGACTCAGTTGAGCAGCGATGTCCTTTCGGACCTGGCCAGCTCAGTCAGTAATTCTGTTGCAGAGCTAGTCTCGATTGTGGACATTGAAATCCTGTACCTAGAGTACGTTTGACACCATTTTACTTCCCCAGTGCTTCCTCCAAATGTTGTTCAATATGACAGAGAAGTGATTCATCAGCCAAGGGAGGACGTTACGTGGTAATCAGCAGGAGCCATGAGATTTCCTGGTCTCCGGAGTCAATGCTGAGTACTCCGAGGGCAAATCCTTCCTTTCAGTGCCACCACCTCTGCCTGGTCTGTCCTGCTGGTGGGACAGGACATATCCAGAGATTTCAGGAGAAAGTGAAGACTGCAGATGCTGGAGATCAGAGTCGAGAGTGTGGTGCTGGAAAAGCACAGCAGGTCAGGCTGATGAAGAGCTTAGGCTCAATATCGATTCTCCTTCTCCTCGGATGCTGCCTGACCTGTTGAGCTTTTCCAGCACCACACTCGATATCGATGGATGGTGATGGTGGTGTCTGGTCATTATCTGTAAGAGGGCTCCTGAAGAAGGGCTCATTCCCGAAAAGTCGATTTTCCTGCTCCTCGGATGCTTCTTGACCTGTGCTTTTTCAGCAACACATTTTTAGCATTGTCTGTAAGAGTGGATTTCATGAGCCTGAGCATGTCAGGCTGTTCCTTGATTGGTCTGTGAGACAGCTATGCACATTTTGACACCAAAATCCAGATGTTAGTCCGGAGGGCGTTGCACCATCGAGAGGGCTGATTCTGTGGTTGTATTTTCTGGTGCCTTGTTAGATGCCGAGTGGTCCATCCAGTTTCACTCCTTTGTTGAGACTTTGCAGTGATTATTACAGTGAATAGCTGGCTGGGCCACTGTCGGGTTGGGAGGATTTTTTCCGCCATTGACAATGGTTCCATGGAGATTAGGAGATTCCTAATTCCAGTTATTTTTTCTTGAATTCAGATTCCACCATCTGCCAAAGATGGGATTCGAACCAGGACTTCAGTCGTCTGTTTTAATATTTTGGATAAAAGCAAAATACATCAGGTTTGTTCACTCATTTTAAATATCACTTACCCAGGTTTTGTTTCTTTGTGAAACACTGCCCATCATCCTGTCTCCTCCATCCTTCTCTCCAACAACAAGAGTTTGGAGCACATGGAGTTTCTCTGTCACTAAGACTGAGATAATCCGATCTGCTGCTTCCCTCCCTCCCACACACCCACCCACTTAGTCAAACTGCCTCATGTGGTGTTCCCGGTTTTTGTCCTAAACTTGCATCTTTCTCCAATCTCATGTCAAGCCTTATCAGAGCTCATCTTGACCAATTACCCTAATTTCACTAAACCATAGACTTTCCAACTCTCTTTCCTCCTCCTCCTCCTCCTCCTCATCAGTCCCCCTCACCGATTCACAGATATTGTTCCTTGTTCTGTCTTTTCTGGTTATGTCCTTCCATCCCAAAATCCTGCTCCATCTCCACTCTCCCTTTTCTTTCTGAATTCCTTGCATTTGGTGTCCTTGGTCTCTTCTGTATCTCACGTACATACAGCCAGGAGGTGACATTATGCAAAAGCACCATGTTAGGTTTCACATGGACACTGACGATGCCCAGCTCTCCCTCCCCATCATCCATCTCCATTACTCCACTGTTACTCAGTTATCAAACTGCTTACCACATTCCCACGACTCGATTAGGTGCAGTTTCCTCCAATGAAACATTGTAATGATTAAACCCATTGCCTTACAAATTCATTTCCCTTCCTGCTGAGCCTCTCCCTCTCACTGGGAACTAGGCAACAGAACTACACTCTTCACAATATTGCTGTTATATCTGACGCGAAGCTGACTTTAGGATTAGACATCTACACAGTTCCAAACACCAGGAATTCCAATCTCTTAAACGTTGCTTGTCTCCTCCTCATCCCAGCTCCATTGCTACTTAAACCCCTTACCCGTAGCTGTTGCCTTAAACTTGACAAATCCGAAACAGAACCTTTTGATTCTGTGACTGACTCAGAATCTGGTTTCAGATTCCCCTCTCAGTATTTACCCTCAGGCACATCAGTGTTTATTCTGTCAAACCCCTTAAGAATCTGGTGGTGCGGTCTGATTGTAGGTGGTGGAAATGGCAGAGGATGATCTGGGTGGAAGGTAAGGACCTAGGGGGGGGGGGGGGTGTTCTATCCTTGTTGCAGTTGGAGTTGTCAATTTCAAAGGTAGAGATGCGGGAAGTGGAGGAGATATAGTGGATGGTCTTGACCACATGGGAGGGGAAATTGCAGTCCTTGAAATACGGGGCTATCTGGTATGTTCTGGCCTCACTGGAATACTGCAGTAAGCATGAGACAGAGATGTTGGCCAGGGAACAGGCGCATGTGTTAAAGTGGCAGGCAGCTGGAAGCTCGGGGTCTGTTTTTGCAGCAGAGCGTAGATCATCGATCGCCATTTCCACCACCTCCACTGAGATGCTGCCAGACACAGGTTCCTTTCCTCTCCATTAGCAGCTGTGAACTATCCCAACCACATTGTATTCCACTCCTTTATGTTTCCAAATGTTCCGGTCTCTCTCTGGGTTCTGTACCTGCCCATTATTTACTCTTTAACCCCTATCTCGTGCAGTACAAAGATCTACATGTCAGTTGAATTGGCCAAGCTAAATTTCCCATAATGCTCAGGGATGTGTAGGTGAGGTGCAGTAGTCAGGAGAAATAGGGTAGGGGAATGGGTCTGGGTGGGATACCGTTCGGAGGGACGCTGTGGACTTGTTAGGCCGAATGGCCTGTTTCCATGCTGTCAGGATTCTAATTTTCCCAGCTGCCATCAGTTCTGAGGAATTACACCCTGTGCGGTAAGTCTGAATTGGAAACTCTTAGTCCCGCATTTGCAGCAGATGGGAAAATGGCTGCGGCCCTCAGGCGGTGATAGGTTCTGGGATGTGGCCGCCATCTTTATTGGGGGCAAGGTACAGTGAGGCGCATGGACATGTCCACTTCCTAGGATGGGGAGGGGGGGAAAGGTTTGAAGAGAGGCATTTACACATCAAGCACATACCAAGAGAAAAGTATGTCTTTATATTCTTCCTGCACTGAATGTGAGTTTTGTTTTGTGAATTCATTTAATAGGATATTAAATCAGAATAATTGAGGCTGTGATCTCAAAGCAAGTTTTTACAGTCAATTGAGTCATCAGGATCTGAATATCATTGGCATTTAACTGTGGAAGGAGAAAGGTTTGTCTGTTCTGTTTGTGGGAAAATATCTCCAATATTTTTGTTCAGCAGAAAGATGTACAAATTTGTTGGACTACCCTTTGGGTGTGTGCTCTGTTCTGGGCCCTGCAGCTGTGGAAGGAGATAATGGACTGAAATGGAGCACATACTTATCCAAATTACATCTCATTTCTTTGTAAGTACTCTCAGATTAGACCCAATCACCCACTTCATGATGTTAACCTGTAAACTTCATATTTTCATTTATCTGCAAACTTCCCATTAAAAGTCCTTATGGACTCAAATTCCAGTACCTTTTCCAGGTGGGATGTTCCAGATTGTGACAACTGTCTGTTCAATCAGAAACTGCTGAGGTCCATGTTGACTCTGGGGTTACAAAGGGATGAATTGAAAGATGAGATGCTGTCCCTGAGCTCCAATTGAGATGCGTTGCAACAGGACAGGAGGCTGAGGGCAGTGTAGGTGTGAGCAGGCAATGACAATGACAGTGCTGCACTGTGAGGGTTGCTTGACTCAATGAGTATTTTGGAGTTGGGTGTAAACAGAGCGTGGTGAGATAGGAAGAAGGTGAAGCTGAAACTCAGTTTTAATTCAGGCCGTTCAGAAATTCCCATGGTCCCAATGGGAACAGCCAGTTTTTAAGTGATACCTGCGGAGTATTTGTTAACAGGTTTTAAAGTAGTTTTCCGGAGGGCAGTTGAGCGTTAACAACATTGCTGTGGGTCTGGAGTCAAATGTAGGCCAGAGCAGGTGAGGATGACAGTTTCCTTCCCTACAGGACATTAGTGAACCAGATGGGTTTTCTAACAATCGACAATAGTTTCATGGTCATCATTCGCCTTTTCATTCTAGATTGTATTGGATTCAGATGCCGCCATCAGCCATGTTGGGATTCTAGCCCTAATCCTTGGAACATTGCACATATCACTCATCTGGCAGGAATACCATTAAGCCATTGCCTCCCTTTTTAGCAATGTTTAAAAGAAAGTTCCATCATTCTACGTGTACAATGTGAGATAAAGTACTGCAACCTCCATGTGTCAGCCCCGACAAAAGGTCAATCAACAGAAATTTGTTTGGGGGCGAAATATTTCACTTTTTTTGTGGGGGGCAGGTGGGTGGTTTTTTTAAAACAAAAATGAATCCAAATAAAAATCTAATGCCACGGACATGTAATTTCTGAAGCCGGAGGGGGATTACAGAGACAGGGAAGGTTGTGGGGCCAGAGGGGGACTGTTGTCCAAACATCACTGTGGTGTACATGGACTGCAGCATTTCTGGGAGGCGGTTAACCACCACTTTCTCCAAGACAAGGAAAGGTGGCCAATAAATACTGGTCTGGGCAGCAAAGGCAACCCCCAGTGAATAAAACCAAGCAGAGACCTCTCTGAGCTGACTTGCTGTGAAGTTAAAAACCTCTGGAAATGGAGTGGGCAGAGAAGAGAAACAGTGACATTTCACAGCTGCCCTCAGAGAGACCTCACCCTTGGAAGTACTCAGAGCCGGGGATCAGCTCAGTGAGTTTCAGTCTCTTCAAATATCAATCTTAGTCGGTTTTATTTTATTAAATCTACTATCGTGAGTCAGGTGAGGATTTCTTTTTAATGTCTTACGGTCTCTTGATTAAATGTTTAAGATATAAAACGTAAGCACTAAGTTATTCTCGGGCAGTATTTTTCGAGCAGTCAGACTGTGCCTTAGTCTTGGTCTGTAGATTGTTAAGGCGGAGAGATGGCCTGTTATAGAGTGACGTGCTGTTCCTGTCGGATGTGGGAGATTAGGGAGAGTTTCAATGATCCTGATGATTATGTCTGCAGGAAGTGTGATTGCCAATCCTATTAGATCGCATGGATTGGTGGAGGAATAATTAAAGGCTGCGAGGAATTGACAGGAGCTGGGGAGTGTGATAGGTGGCAGTCTCAAGATTGCAGTCAGGTAGATGCGTTACCTCCAGGAAAGTTAGGAGGGGTATGTAGGTACTGCAGGAGTCTCCTGTGGCTATCGCCATCTCAGACAAGTATACTGTTTTGGGAAATGTAGGTGGTAAAACACCTTCAGGGGAATGTAACACTGACAGCCAAGTTACTGGCATTGAGACTGGCTTCTAACATAATGTGAGGTATATCCAGTTCCACACGATCGAAGGTGATAGGGGACTCTCTAGTCAGTGGCACAGTCTACTGTTTCTGCAACTGACAGTGGGACATCAGAATGGGGTGGTGCCTCCCTGGTGCCAGTGTCAAGGATGTTTCGCAGAGGGAGCAGAATATTCTCAAAAGAGAAAATAACCAGTGGGAGGTCATTGTACATTGGTACCAATGTCATAGAAAGGGGGAAGCATGGGGTCCTGACGAGCAGGGAGATTTGCTAGTGCCACTCGGGAGGCATTAAACCAGTGAGGGAGTCAGGGTAATCCTAAAGAGATAGTGAGAAAAGAGGTGAGTCTGAGGCTGGTACTGTTCACCGGTCAGACTGTCAAGGCAGGCAAGAGCAAGCCACAGAATGAGGTGCGACGGACCAGTTGTACTGCATTTATTTCAGTGCAAGAGACCTGACAGGTCAGGTAGGTGGGCTCAGGGTATGGTTTTGAACATGGCACTGGTATATTACAGCAATTACAGAGGCATCACTCAGGGATGGATAGGACTAGCAGCTTAATGTTCCAGGGTATAGATGCTACAGCAAGGATAGAAAGGGACCAACAGAGCAGGGAGAGAGGTGTTTTTTATTAGGGATGATATTATAGCTGGGCTCCGGGAGAATATTCCCGGGAGTACATCCAGGCAAGTTATTTGATTGGTACTGAGAAATAAGAAAGGGATGACCATCTTACTGGGATTGTATTATAGACTCTCTCCCAATAGTCAGCGGGGAATTGAGACACAATTTTACCGGGAGACCCCAGTTATCTGTAAGAATAATATGGATGCAATGAAAAGGTGTTTTAACTTTACCAGCATGGCCTCTGAGTGCTGTAGTGTTAAGGGCTTGGATGGAAAGGTATTCGTTCAGTGTGTACGAGAACATTTCAGATTCAGTTTGTAGGATGTACCTTCTAGAGAAGGAACAAAACCTGACCTGTTTTCTTTATTTATTCACAGGATGAGGCTGTAACTGGCTCTGCCAGCATTTATTGCTGCGTTTACCCAGAGGGCAGTATAGAGTCAACCACGTTGCTATAGGTCTGGAGTCCCATGCAGACCAGACCAGGTAAGGATGGCATTTTCCTTCCCTAAAGGTCATGAGTGAACCACATGGGTTTTTCCAACAATTGACAATGGATTCCTGTCGTCACTAGATTATTTTTTCCAGATATTTATTGAATTCACGTTCCAAAATCTGCCGTGAAGATATTCAAACCCATGTCCCCAGAACGTTATCTGGGTCTCTGAATTTACTGTCTAGTGATAAATTCACTCCATCATCACTGCCTCTTAGGAAATGAGGCACGGTGAGTGACTGAGGTATCAGTGGGGCAGCACATCAGCACCAAAGATGATGATTGTGGCTCAGTGGTTAGTGCTGCTTCCTCAGCACCAGGCACCTGGGTTTGATTCCAGCCTCAGGCAACTGTCTGTGTTGGAGTTGGCACATTCTCCCCAGTGTCTGTGAGAGTTTCCTTCGGGTGTTCCAGTTTGTTCCCACAGTCCAAAGATGTGTAGGTTAGTTGAATGAACCATGTTAAATTTCCCATAATGTCCAGATGCAGTATATGAGGTTTTGGGATGTGCAGGCAAATCTCTGCCTGATGTGAAAAGATCTTTTTGGGGTCTTGGTAAGATGTCAGAGGGTGGTGTGGCCGCAAGTTTTACATTTCCCGTGGCGGCAAGGGTGTGGAGCATGGGTTGGTGGGATGGTGTGGACCGAACATGGGAGGTGCGGAGGGAATGGCCTCTGCGGAACGCAGATAGGGTTAGGGATGGAAACATGTCTCTGGTGGTGGGGTCTGACTTTAGGTTGCAGAAATAACAAAGGTTAATGCACAGTATCTGGAGATTATTGGGGTGGAAGGTGAAGACCGCGGGGTTATATTCTTTATTGTGGCTGGAGGGGTGGGGTAAAGGCGGAGGTGCGGGAAGTGGAGGGTAAATGTTGGAGGGCCTTGTTGATCAAGTCGGAGGAAAACTACGGTCCGTGAAGTAGGCCTTTCTGGGATGTCCTGGAATAGAATCCAAAAAGATTAAACAAATATATCACAGACAAAAGATTAACTGGAGCAGACAATATGACCCTGTAAAGGTCAACAATGCTGTCTCTGGAACCACAGGGGGTGCAAAGATATCCAAATATTTCACCTCATTTTTACTGGAGAAGTATATGTAAGCTCGAGAGATTGGAGAAATAAACAGTGATAACTTGAAAAGTTTCCATGTTACAGAGGAGGTGGGACTGGGTGTCTTAAATCGCATCAAGGTGGATAAAGCCCTGGAACCTGATCAGGTGTATCCTGGAACTTTCTGGAAATCTAGGGAAGTGATAGTTGGGCCTCTCCTGAGGTATTTGTATCATTGATAGCGCCAAGTGAGGTGCCATTATTTTAAAAAAGTGGTAAGGAGAGGCCATGGAACAAGAGAACAGTGAGCCTGAAGTCAGTGGCAGGCAAGTTGTTGGAAGGAATTCTGACGGACAGGATATCCATCTATTTGGAAAGGTAAGGAATGACAGGGAGAGTCAATGTGGCTTTGTACATGCACTATTGGGTCTCACTAACTTGAGTGAGTGTTTTGAAGTGACAAAGAAAATTGATGAAGCCAGGCGGTGAATGTTGTTTATATGGACATTCAAATATGTTCCACAAAGCAGACTGGGTTAGCAGGGTTAGATAACATGGAATGCAGGGAGAGCAAGCCATTACAAAACTACCTTGAAGGTATCAGGCAGAGGATGAAGACACCAAAATTGGAGGTGTAGTGGACAGTGAAGAAGGTTAGTTCAGAATACAACAGGATCTTGATCAGATGGGCCATTGGAGCAAGGAATGGCAGACGGAGTTCAATTTAGGTAAATGTGAGCTGTTGTATTTTGGAAAGGCAAATCAGGGCAGGACTTATACACTTAATAGTAAAGTCTTGGGGAAAGTTGCTGAACAAAGGGACCTTGGAGTACAGGTTCATAGTTCCTTGAAAGTATAGTCACAGGTAGGCAGGGGAGTGAATGCAGCGTTTGGTACGCTCCCCGTTATTGGTCAATGCATAGAATAGAGCTGATTTGCCGTCATATTGAAGCTGTACACGATATTGATTCAGGCCCTTCTGGAATTCTGTTTTCAGTTCCAACCTCCCTGTTCTTGGAATCAGGCATCTGATTGGGTACATGAAGAGGGAGGATTTAGAAGGATAAGGGTGAACCGCTGGCAAATGGGACTCCATTAACGCTCTCTGTTATTGGTCAATACATTGAATACAGAAGCTGGGACGTCATATTGTGGCTGGTCAGGACATTGATTACCAACTTCTGGAATTCTGTTTTCAGTTTGAAATTCCCTGTTCTGGGAAGGATGTTGTGAAACTTGAAAAGGTTTGGACAAGATTTACAAAAACGTTGCCAGGATCGGAGGATTTGGGCTACAGGGAGAGGCTGAATATGCTGGGCTATTTTCTCTGTAGAGTCAAAGACTGAGAGGTGACTTCATGGAGATTTATACAACACGAGGGGCATGGATAAGGTGAGCAGCTGGGGTCCTATTTCCTCAGGTTAGGCTACAGCACATGGGTTTAAGTTGAGAGAGCAAAGATTTAAAAGGGATCTAAATGGCAACGTTTTCAAGCTGAGTGTGGTGTGTGTATGGGAGGAGCTACCAAATGAAATAGTGGAGGCTGATATACTAACAACATTTAAAAGGCTTCCAATTGTGTACATGAATAGGAAGGGTTTTGATGGATGCAGGACAATAGCTGGTAAATGGGAATCCATTAGTTTAGGATTCCTTGTTGGCACGGACGAATTGGACCAAAGTTCTGTTTCTTTGATCTTAATAAATTAAGATGCATTCCTCTCTTTTGTGGAGAGCTCGCTGAAGCGCAGAAAACTATCCTTGGAGGTGAGCAGGTGAAGCAGTGATTTCGACCTGGTGCAGATTTGCTTCCAAGGTTTTGAATTTGCAGATAGAGAGAGGAATTGTTAACACTGTCACAATTTTTAGTAACTACTTTCAAGTAATTGGCAAATAATACAAGGTGAAAATGTGAACACTATTTTACTCAGTAAGTTCTGAGCATTTGGAACAGTCTGAACGACACAGATTCAGCAGGCATTCTCGAAAAGACTTAGAATTTTACTTTTTAAGGAAAGATTTGTGGGGATATGGGCACATGGGAGGGGACTTGGGACAGATTTACAGCATCTCCAGTGGGAGAGAGTACAGCCCCAAATGGGCTGAATAGGCCCCAGCCCCTGTGCTCTGTGATGCTGTACCATTCACTGTGAATGATGAAGCTCATTCCAGGGCAGAGAGAGGGAGGAGCCAACCACTCACCCCTCAATCGACGCTGGCTTAATTAACTGCAGCTCTAGGCAAATGGGAGAAGAGTCTGTGTTGTCCTGCAGCCAATGGGAGTGAATGAGGGGTGTGGCCAGTAAGACAACACCTGTCCATGCGCTGTGCAGGTGCAGTGTCACTGGGTGGGGGTGGGAGAGACAACAGAGACTGGGACAGAGGCTGTCGGACCTGAATTACAAACTCCCGCTAAATTAAAACCAAAAGAACTGCGGAAGATGTAAATCAGAAACAATAACCAGGAGGTTCTGGAAAAGATCAGCAGGTCTGGCAGCATCTGTGAAGAGAAATCAGAGTTAACGTTTCAGATCCAGTGACCCTTCCAAAGAACCGATGTTACTGAGGAAAAAAAAATAGTTTATATGCAGAAGATCGTGTGGGGGGAGGATGTCAGGAGTAAAGATAGGTTGGAATATAGTGAGAAGAACAGTTGGATAAAGGAGTGGATAACCATCTGGCTGGGGGAGGGTGACTAGCTGTTAATGGCAAACCATACGTACTGTGTAATGACAGGCTGTGAGAACAAGGACAGGTGAGTGTGGTAGGGGGCTATGACATGAGGTTGTTAGCCTATGGTTAACCACTAACAGTCTCCATGTAAGTTGTTGCCCACCTATATCACTCCACGATTGGAGCTGCCGAGGACACACACCTTTGGAATATCCTCCCGACCCTCCTCTGTCCGCCTTAAAGATGTATCTAAAATCGTTCTCTTTAATCAACGTTTCCATCATTCGTGAAGCATTTTAGGAGATTTGTCAATGTGAAAGGCTCCATACAATGCAGATAGCTGTTGTTAATGTCTGACATTAGGAGAAACAGGGACGAGCCCTCTCTCTCTTATACCTGATGAACAGCAGCAAAAGCAGGAAGCACTGAGCATGCTCCAGCCCACAATGGGCCTCGGATTATTGATGTCAGCGCAGGACCAATAAGAGTGGGGGGACGGGGCTGGAGGACCAGGATGTGCCAGTTGGTCCTTCAAACAATCGGAGTGAATGAAGGGTGGGACAATACTCAACCACGTGATAAGCTTCACAGAGCATGCAGGAAGCAATGCATTCAGGATGGTTGTCATCAGAGGATTCAAACCCTCTCCCCCCCCCCCCCCCCACCTAGTGGACGCAATGTCGGACTCATTGATTTGGATCTTAGTCTGCAGACAGGAGCTAGGAAACTGAATTCAAAGAGAGGAGAGCCAGTGTCAGAACTGGGTGTGGAGGAAAGGAGTGGGGAGATTATTTGGATTTCGGTCACAAAAGAGAGAAATTGTGAGTCTGAGATTTAAAGCTTCGGGGGAACGAGGAAAGTACAGGTTGACACTATAATTGTCTTATGAATTTCCATCCTGTATTAACAGTGGTAACTTGTTTTCTCGCTTGTAGAGTACTGAAAGGGTGGATTTGAACATCATGTTCAGATATGATAGTTACTTGATCCGTGCCGATCTGAATATCATTGGCCTTTTCACGTGGAAGGAAAGGTGTACATTCTGTCCGTGGGCGAATATTTCAAATCTGTGTGGCTGGGAAAAAATTACTGAGACACAGCCAAGTCCATGTCAGCATGGTGACTGGGGAGAGAGATTTCATTTGTTTTTGAAATTCTGAAAAATCATGGCACGTTTCCCAGGAATAATTAAGCCACAGCTTTGCTTTGTAGAAGGACAAGTCTTTAATTAACCATAAAACCAGAAAGACACAAGGATACCTACACCTTGGGAAATACTATGAAAACGGGATTGTTATTAAGGAGTAAAAAATGAGGTCTGCAGATGCTGGAGATCACAGCTGAAAATGTGTTGCTGGTTATTAAGGAGTTAATTATTGATCATGGATTGTAATCCATTGGCGTTGTCACGTAGGTTCCAGTGCCGTGGGGAAACACTGGAAATGTGATGAACGCAGTGTAGGTTTCAGTTATTAAACTGTAAAACATGCAGAAAACTTACAACGATGTTGTCAGGGCTCAGGGTTCTGGGCTATAGGGAGAGGTTGGACAAGTGAGGATTTTATGTTTAGAGCAGAGGAAACTGGGGGTACTTTTCTAGAAGTGTATAAGACCATGAGAGGCATGGATAAGGTGAATGCACTCAGTCTTTTTCCCAGGGATTCCAGGGCTGGAGGGCATCAGTTGAACGTTAAAGGAGAAAGAATAATAGGGAAGCTGAGGGGCAACGGTTTTACACAGAGGGTGGTATGTACATGGACTGAGCAGCCAGTGGAAGTGGTTGAGGTGGGTATACTCGCAACAGGTAAAAGATATTTGGACAAATACATTGATAGGAAAGAGTCAGAAGCAGATGGGCCAAGTGCAGGGAAATGGGGTTAGTGTGGATGGACATTCTGGTCGGCATCGGCCAGTTTGGGCCAAAGGGCCTGTCTCTGCTGCAGGATGCTGACTCCAAGTCTTTTTAATATCACTCCCGCTATTTCTGGTAGCACCCTGGGATGTATTCCATTAGGGCAATGTCTACTTTTATCTCCATTAGCTTGCCCCTCTAACTCTTTCGTGATAATGGTTGTTTCTAGGTCCTCACCTTCCTCACTCTCCTTATCAATTACTGGCATGTTCTTCCTATCCTCTACTGTGAAGACTGACTGCTGTGTACTCATATCCCTAAACCCTGCTGGATAGCAATAACTAGGTACAGAACTCTGAGAGGTCTTCTTTGAGCATTTGAGCATTTATTGATGAAACATGGCAGTTACATGGATAGCATACATGCAAAACGCATTTAGGCAGTATCAGGTAACTCCCCACCTGTCTGATGTACAGCACCCATTCTTATACCTTTGTGGTTTGGGACTTTGAATAGATACTGTCTCTCATCGTTATCTCCATGGCAACGGCAGTTAGAAAGTCTAGTTCAGTTCAGCGGTTTGTGGTTAAACCACATCCCTCCCCCCGCGCTCCCATGGCTCCCTCAAGTATCTGACAGATGCTTCAGTTTCAGTGGGGCTGTCTATCAGGATTCTGATGTGGAGGAGCTGGTGTTGGAGCGGGGTGGGCAAAGTTATAAATCACACAACAGGTTATAATCCAACAGATTTATTTGGACGAACAAGGTTTTGAAGTGTGCAGTGAATTTTAACTTGATCAGGATTATCTCTATGGTAACAGTTAAGTGCTTTAACAATTACAGAGGACATATGTTCTCCACACAATAGGTTCCCCTCTAGCAGTATAAACTGCTATTCCGGCCCTGGGGACAGCTACTCATCACTTTTCTCCCCAATCCCATCTAGCTTTCTGTCGAACTTTGAAGATTTTTTCTGATATCCTAAATTTTCCTTGGTCTTTGCCAATTTGTATGCCTTCTATTTCAATTTGATAGACTCCCTTATTTCCTGAGCCACCCACGGCAGATTGCTCCTTTTCCTACATTCCTTCCTTTTCCCTGATGTATACTTTTGCTGAGCTCTTCGAAAAATTGATTTCATATTCATCCACTGTCCGTCAACTGTCCCACTATAAAGTCTTTGCTTCCAGTCTACATTAACCAAATCCTGCCTCATCCTGTTGTAGTCTCCTTTGTTTAAGCACTGGATTGGATTTAATCTTCCCGCTTTGCAACTGTATTCTAAATTCATCCATATTTATCACAAGTACTTTATCAGATTACGAGGTGAGGTGATATTTCCTGGGTGTTTTGGGTTTTCGTTATCAGCGACCGTGGCTTTGTAATAAAGTACAGAATAGATATTCACAACAGAGTAATCTGGACGGTGTGAATGGACTACACAGTCTAAAATCATAAATCACTGCCGCCCCTTAGTTTAAAATTGCAAAATCATTATGTCCCACATGCTTCCTCACCATCTAAGTTTGGAACACTAATCCACTTGACTATACTGCTATTTCCAAAAATCTCCTTTGGTGAAGGTGGTGAGTTTTGGTTACAGCTTTCCAGTTATTACCGTAAGAAGATAAACACTGAGCACAGGAGAGGCAATGCAGTCCTTCGAACCAGCTCCCCATTTAATACGGTGATGACTGAGCTCGCCTCGGTCCCAGCTGGATTTTCCCACCTGCTCTTTCTCACCCTTCAACTCATTGCAAACTCAACATCTGTGTCCCTTCAGTAAATTTGCTCATTGACCTGGCTTCTACTGGATTTAGAATAGCGAAATCCACAGATTCACAACATATCGAGATAGGTACATTCTTCTTCCTGAGAATAGAATAGAGTCTCTATAGTGCAGAAATAGGATATTCACCCAATGAGTCCACACCCTATGATGAGCATCCCATTCCGACCCTCCCATTCCCTGTAACCCTGCATTTCCAGTTGTTAATTGCGTAATCGGCTCATATATGGACCCTGTTGGTAATTGGCATGACTAATCCACCTAACCTGCACATCTTTGAACTGTGGGAGGAAACCGGAGCACCAAACAAAACCATGCAGACATAGGGAGAATGTGTAAACTCTACACAGTTTCCTAAAGCTGGAATCAAACCCAGGTCCCAGACGCTGTGAGGCAGTCGTGCTAGCCACTGAGCCACATCTGCTTAAAATCTGCTGCCTCCTATTAACCTCCCCGCCCCGCAATTGGCTGAATCTGTGTTCTTTACATCAGAAATCAGGTTGTGGAAGCAGGTGTCTCAGTAAAACCCAGTGACAGCCCACATGTCCTATGTGTCTGAATGGATATCCTATACACAACACCCTCCAGCCCACACTTTCTTTCATTTTCCAGAGACAGGTCTCCAGAGGCTTCATTGGGATGAGAACTCCCACAATTCCTGAGGCAGGGACCACACGTGTGTGGGGAAACCCGGCACTGTACATGTACAGAATACGGGTGGGTTTTAGAGCATGTGCTTTGGCGTAACTAGTGTAAAGCTTTTCACACTGATTGGCTGGTGGAGGGACTAATCTGCTTATAGTATTGATCTGACCGGGGGGGGGGGGGGGGGTCAAAGTGTCACCATACCCACATGGGACCAAGTTCCATCCCCAATTCCTCATAACACTGGGAAGAGACTAATGGGAAACAAGGAAGGATCTGACCCATTCTCCCAGACTGAAGGTTCATCTTCTGTCCAGAATCTGCCACCTCCCTTTCTGTTTCCTTTTGTTTCATTCTGCTGTTACATTATTGACTTGCAGCAACTGAAGGGAAAGGAAGTGAACCCAGAAAGGGTTCCGAGTCTAACCAGGGACGGGAAGTGGTGGCATGGATCTGTTTATCAGTAACTCCATGAGAATGGGGAGGGTGTACATTAGGGGGTATCAGAGTCAGAATGGTGGGAGAGAGTAAGAGGGCTGGAGGGTTACAGCTTTGGGGGGGGAGGGGAAAAATATTCCAGAGAAACTAAAATTGTCTGTTCTGAATTTCTAATCTGTATATATTCCTTTATACAGGGTGAGGATTTGCAGACTGAAATCTCAAAATCACGTGCCAATCATCATTAAGTTAAACAGAATTTGACAAACCACACATGGGGAATCGCTTGGCCAAAATCCTGCAACACTCTCCTTCCCAGCATTGTCGGTCTATCTGTGCCAAATGGACTGTGAATGGTTCAAGACAACAGCTCACTACCATCTTCTCAAGGGTAACTATAGATGGGGAATAAATGCTGGCTGAGCCAGTGATGCCCATATCCTGGAAATGGTTTCTACCTCTCGTTGCTGAAACCCAGTTGATGATGAGGGACGCTGAGTGCATCCTCCAGGAGGCAGCACCATCACATTACCCCTGCCTACACCCACACAGTAACAGAGCAACGTCACTGGAACAAAAGGCAGTGAAGCCAAAGGAGGACTTAGATATAGTTCTTCGAGGTAAAGTCATGAAAGGGGATTGGAACACAGCAGGAACAGGAGACTGAGCTGGATGGTCAGCTGTTTCCCATTGAATGGTGGGGCAGGATTGAAAGGCCGAATGGCCGCCTCCTGTTGCTATCTCCCAGGTATGTATCCAGCCGTGGAGCCCAGGGAGGAAGGAGTGGGCAGGGCAGAGATTGTCCAGGAGATTGCACCTCCACATCAGGTTTCAGTGAGGGACGGTTTGACATTTGGCTTTTACATTACAAAAAACAATTGTGCAAACCTTGTGTGAATTTTTATTCCACAATAAGTAAAAGTAAAATAATTGAAACTATCTGAATATAACGGTTTTTAAGATTTCAAATGCCCCTTAGCACAAACTCCTGTCCACTCCCAGACTCCATCATTTTCCAGTTACTCAAACTCGAGGGAAATATTCCTTTCCTGTCTGAACCATTGGTTTGATTTAACTGCTTTTCGATGCTCATTCTGTGAGCTGTGAAACATTCTTTTCTCCCCCATTTCTCCGACCTAGAAATGTGATCACACACAGCTGAGCAACCTTCCCACCATCAACATCATCATTATGTCATTTTGGTTTTTGTTAACATATAATCACCAGCAGTAAACCACCCGTGTAACTAATTGAATATTTCCAAACAAAGCCCATTACAGCCAAAGCAAATCATTACAAGTGACAGAGTGGGAAGGGACCAAATCAAAGTAGAGTTAGGGGTGAGTGGGCAGCGGTGGAGATAAAGCACTGTATACCCTGCAGTGCCCACCTCTCTCTGAAGGCACCGAGAGCATTGATACACAACACATGCTCCTTCTCCAAGGACACCCTGTAGTGTAGCCTTTATCCTCAATCATGGAATAAAATCCCTACAGTGTGGAAAGAGAGCATTATCCCGTCAAACCACACCGACCGTCCGAAGAACAACCTACCCAGAGGTAGGAGGAAACCAGACACATGGAAGGGACGCACACTATCGTGGGGAGAATGTGGGAACTCCACACCGGCTGTTGACCAAGCCTGGACTCTAACATTGTGCCTGATGCTGTGAAGCAGCAGTGCTACATTTATAATTTAAATCAAAGCAGATTATCCCTGTTCGTTGTCACATTACTATTTGTGGAGACTGACTGCCAAGATGCATCCTGTGGTACAGAAAGTGGCAATATAAATTCAGTCAACTCCAGCCCAGTTAATGTGATTAACAACCACAACATCAATACTCCAACAGTGTCATCATGTGCAAGATCCAGTCCTGACTCTGATGAACAGTAACTGCAGAATCAGAGTCCTGCAGTGATGTGTGAACACTACCCGACACGGAGCAGGGGGATGACCACTTCCCTGTGTCCACTCAATGGGCTCACAGTCATGTTGAAGACTCGCCAAATCCCTTGTCGCATAGCGAGGTAAGCAGCTCTTACCCACTGTGAACCCGCTGGAGTCTCAACAGACGGGATGAATCACTGAATCCCCTCTCACACACTGACCGTCTGAATGGCCTCTCCCCCTGTGTGGGCCCACTGGGGTCTCAGCAGGTGGTGCATAGAACATAGAACATAGAACATAGAAGGATACAGCGCAGTACAGGCCCTTCGGCCCTCGATGTTGCGCCGACCGAATCCTACCTAACCTATACTAGCCCAATAACTTCCAAATGCCTATCCAATGCCCGCTTAAATGACCATAAAGAAGGAGAGTTCACCACTGATACGGGCAGGGCATTCCATGAACTCACAACCCGCTGTGTGAAGAATCTACCCCTAACATCTGTCCTATACCTACCACCCCTTAATTTAAAGCTATGTCCCCTAGTAACACCTGACTCCATTAGCGGTAAAAGGTTCTTAGTATCTACCCTATCTAAACCCCTAATCATCTTATACACTTCTATCAGATCTCCCCTAAACCTTCTCTTCTCCAATGAGAACAGCCCCAAGTGCCTCAGCCTTTCCTCATAAGATTTTCCTACCATTCCAGGCAACATCCTGGTAAACCTCCTCTGCACTCGTTCTAAAGCTTCCACATCCTTCCTATAGTATGGCGACCAAAACTGCACACAATACTCCAGATGAGGCCGCACCAGAGTCTTATATAACTGCAACATGACCTCAGGACTCCGGAACTCAATTCCTCTACCAATAAAGCCCAGTACACCATATGCCTTCCTCACAGCACTATTTACCTGGGTGGCAACTTTGAGCGAATCTCTCCCCACACTGGGAACAAGTGAATGACCTTTCCCCAGAGTGAGCTCGCTGCTGTTTCAGCAGGTCACTGAATGAATCTTTTCCGCTCACTAAGCAGGTGAGTGGCCTCTCCCCGATGGGAATGCACTGATGTCTCCGCAGGTGGGAGATTTGAATGAATCCTTTATCGCACATTGAGCAGGTGGAGGGTCTAAATCCACTGTGCTATCTCTGGTGCCTCAGCAGATTGTAAGATCGAGTAAACCCCTTTCGCATACATGACAGTTGAGCGGCCTCTCCCCAGTGTGACTGTGTCGATAAGTGTCCCACTGGGAGGGGTAGGTAAATTCCTTCCCACAATCCCCACATTTGCATACCCTCACCCTGGACCCATCATAATGGTGTCTTCCCAGATCACATGACTGGTTAAATATTCGACCACATGCATAACATAGGAATGATTTCTCTGGGCTGGGAATGCTGCTTCCCCCTTCCTTATTACCGATAAGGATCAGGACCTGCGGAATTGGATGACTCTGTAGTTGATGTGATGTTAAAGCTGAGTTTCCCATCTAGGAACTCTCTCTCTCTGTAAAACAAGATTTATTTTTTCCCCTGTCATTACTACAACTCCCAACACCAGCTCTCCAGCCAGTTCTCCTGAACTTCTAAATTTGGACTAATGCCCAAATTACCTCAGTAATGTGTCTTTCTCTCGTTTGTTTCTGAAAGTAAATTAGGAACACTTTGAATAACTTTACGCACTTTACCAGAAGAACCCACACCTATTCTATCATTTACAAGTTTTAACTCATGAGAAATTTGTTAGCTGCTCCAATGACAGTTATAATGCTCTGACCACTTCTACAGAGCCAATGCAATTCAATTCTAACAATTATCAATAGTTTGTACCTAAACAGAATGCCCCCACAACAGGAAGTACTCTGACACTCAATACCCTTAAGTTGTGTTTTTTCTTAAAGCCCCTCATGTGTCCGGCAATCTGGCAATACAATTGACGATATTTTATACAGTAACCTTACAGTCTCAATTGCCATTTCCAGTCCATGAAGCAGCCAGTAACATGCATCAGTGAATTGTATTCTAACCACAGTATTGCTCTGGCTGGAGAGATTGAGGAGTATGAAACTGTCTTCTCTGCAGTATCTAAAATGAAACACTTGAACAAAATTCTTCAAGAGATCGATAGGACACATACAGGAAGGATGTGCTCCCTGGCTGGTGTGTCTGGAATGAAATCAACACTAACTGTGGTATCTTTACCCAGCATCCTCTTTAGCTGCATAAATGTTTAAGATGTATTTGCTGCTCTTATTCCACTCTCTTGATCATTCCTGTCTGTAACTGCTGTAGTGTTGGGGGCCATGCAAATTGATAACATTTGATTCAATCCATCCCAAAACCCCTCTGTTTCTGTGTCTCGCTTTAGTTCACCGAGACCGTCATTCAAACTGACCTCTTTACAAACCCTGCCCTGATATTTCCTTAGAGGGCTCAGAATGAAATGTTCACAGAATTATTACTGCGCAAAAGGAGGCGATTGGCTCATCAGCTCTCCAAAGGATCACCTCACCGAATGCTAATCTTCTACCTTTACCCCATAAACCTTCCCATTCGTCCTCTTCCAGTAACTGTTCAATTCGATTCTCTTCATTGTCCCTGGCTCCACCACACTCTTTGCCAGTGCATTACTGACCATAAACATTCTCTGCATGAAAACGTCACATGTTATTCCTTTGTCAATCTCTCTACATCGGTGCCTCCTCATTGTTGATTCTTTCATGAATGTGAACAATTTGTCCTGATCTACTCTCACTAGACCCCTTTTGGAGGTATCTTTACCCAGTATCCCCCAGGATGGTGGATATCATCTCCCCCGGTCGCAGGAGACCAGTGCGAGACCATTCAGGTGCTCTCACTGTTGGACCGGGTTCACTACACCATCCAGCCTCACTGTACTCCAGTGAATACACACTGGGGAGAGGCCATTCACCTGCATTGAGTGTGGGAAGCAGTTCACTCAGATATTCAGCTTGATGAAACACCGGCGAGTTCACAAGTAACCACGGCGATTGCATTTGTTTTGTTTGTTCATGGGATCACGGCATCACTTGCTGGGGCAGCATGTGTCATCCATTCTGACTGCACAGGAGATAGTTCAGAGTGAACCCTATTATTTAGGGTCTGGATTCACATGCCGACTGGACAAGGTCAGAATTAACAGTTTCCCAGGCCCAATGACATGAAGAGTTGATTTCTCGTCTATTATCCTATTTCGGAAATAGTAATGAATAATGTTTGCAGTTGAATTAAAAGTGAAAGACCAAAAAGGGTTTTATTTGATTGAGCCCGTCCTCCTGTTTCTCTCAGTTGTTATTGACAGTCTCATCACCCCCACACCAGAACCTGTTCCAGAGAGTGTTACAGAAATAGCAGAATGGTCAGCTGCAGCTGGTCACCTGACTGGTCACTGGTCCTAAAGGTTCACTCTAAATTAATCAATAATATCTTCTGCAACAGACATCCTGAACATTCCCAGCAATGTCTGTTTTTGTTTCTGATTTTCCAGCATTTGCAGATCGTTAGTTTTTCAAGATTCATCTTGTCTGTTGCAGAAGATATTATTGATTAATTTAGAGGGTTTTGAAAATTGCAAGTTAAGCCACAAATCTGCGATGATCTATTGAATAGCAGAGCAGGGTTGAGGGGCTGAATGGCCTCCTCCTGTTCCAATGAAAGTTGTCCATCTGCAGCTTTTGGCAACATTTCCCCTCACTCTTCACTTCACCTCCATGTCTAACACACTGTTCCTGATTGAACAAACCTCCTGTGTTTGAACTAAACCTGCTCATGTTCAGTGGCTCCCTGTCTTGCCACCCGGGTTTAACTCTCATCATGGAATGCTGTCTTGCATTACTGCGGGAATGTCCACAAAGGACTCAGCCCGGAGTCTGTATCCCCTGGAATCGACAAACCCCATTTATTTCCTCCTTCCTCTCTCATTCTGGCTATTGAATTCTCGGTTTCAATAGATTCTCCTGTCATGCTCTTCAACATGCCCATGTGGGTGGACTACAGGCAGCTGGGATTTAATGAAGGGAAGTGGGGATTAGGCAGAAACACGAGGAGAGGCGACAGAAAAGACCATTCTTATTGTAACGGCAAAGTTTCTCCGTGGCCCAGTGAGTGCTGAGATACCTGAGATTATGGGGGAGGCAGATTCAATCAGGGATTTGGAAAAACACTCAGACACTGACCTACCCATCTGATTGTTAACTCAGATAGAAAGACAAAATAATGATACAACTTTGACCTGGGGCAATGAAACATGCTTCAGACCCAACGATTCCAACCTCAAATCTCTCAACCCACAAAAACAATGCTTCCTCCTTATGCCAGGTTGTCCCTCAGCCTCCTCTTTTCTTGAGAAAAACAATTTGAGTTGTTCAGCCTTTCCTGGTAATTATAATCTCTATGTTCCTGTAAGATTTGTGACGAATCCTTTCTTATTTTTCTGTTCCTTGTGAGTTATGCCAGCTGACCTGTGTGTACCTGAGCTGAAAGACCTGGCATGAGGAAAACGTGACGACAATCACAACTAGTTAGAATCACAGAATCCCGACGGTGCAGAAAGAGGCTATTCGGTCCATCGACCTACAATGAACTGCTCTCCCACCCTACCTCCATAGCCCCACATTTACCATGGCTAGCCCAACCCGCTGAACCTGCACACTACAGGCCATGTGAGCACGGCCAATAGAGCAAACCTGCACATCTGTGGGAGGGTCACAGATTCCATCCCAATGCTGGGAATTGTGGAGGAAGGCTCACGGATATGTGACTCTGACACAAATACTCTGTCTTTAAAAATAAAATCTGGGGGAAACTGCAACCAGAAAGATTTCCAATTATCGCTGGGGGAAGAGAATTCAAAACTCGTGCCACTGACCCAGGGGACACAATGAATGTTAAAGAGGCCTGGGAAACATCGGAAATGTAACAGATTGTGAGGAAGGTGGGGGTCAGACAAGGACAAAAAGACAGTCTGTCACACAGGGGAAGGGGGGAGAGATTAAACAGCAGAAATGGGAGTCCCTCATGGTCAGATGGAATGGAGTTAGGGCTGGGAAAGAAACCACGGAACAAGGTATGCAGCTGTCAAATACTTTGGAAAAACAGATTATAACAACATAGAGGGCAGAGTTCACAGTCTGAAATTGTTGCTCTCATTGGTGAGTACAGAACGTTGTAAAGCCTGGGTAGTTCTATTACAGCAACATACATAGGATGGGCCAAGTGGCCGCGATCTTTGCTGTAAGTTTCTGATATTTTTATCTGACATTTGGAGTTCAAGTCTGATGACGTTAATACTTTTTCAAATTGGACTGGAGTTTAATATTCTGGAGAAATGACAAACAAATCACATTGATCCTATTCTGCAGACTTTGATCCATAGCCCTGCATGTTCCAGCATTTCAGTTACATCCATGTCCTGCTGGTGGAACAGGACATACCGGGATGGTTATGGTGGTGTCTGGGACATTGTAAGGAATGATTCTGACCGTGAAAGGCCGTTGGTTGACAGTCTGTGTTCCAGCTCACCCAATACGATGCAGGCAGGGTGAGAAACTACATTTGGTGCTCCTCTGCTCACCAGTTCCTTTCCTTTCTGCTTTTATCTTATTTATTTCTCTCTCACTCACCCCCTTGCAGTCTCTGACACAAATGTCTCAACATTGAATCATGATACCTGGATAACCCTGTACCCCGTGTCTCACTACTTTCTGAATAAGCCTTCCATGGGGAACGTCATCAAACACATTACTGAAATCAATATACACCACGTCCACTGCTTTATCCTCACAAACACGTTTGTCACATCCTCAAATAATTCAGTAAAATTTATGAGGCATAACCTGACGCTCACAAAGCCATGCTGGCCATCTCTAATCGATCTATGCGTTCCCAAATAAATCCTGTCTCTCAGAATCCTCTCCAATAATTTGTCCACAACTGATGTAAGACTGACTCATCAATGGTTCCCAGGATTATCTTGATTGCCTTTGTTGAAAAACGGAATAACGTTTGCAACCCTCCAATCATCTGGTATGACTCCAGTGGATAGTGAGGATGCAAAGATCATTGCCAAAACACAGTAATCCCTTCCCTCGCTTCCCATAACAACCTAAGTTATATCCTTTCTGGCCCAGGGCACTTCTCTACCCCCATGAGTTTTCAATATGTTCATCACATTCTCCGTCTTAACATGGATTGGTTTGACCATATCAGCCTGTTTCCCATTGTCCTCACAAAGAACAACGTCCCACTCACTCATGAATACTGAAGCAAAGTACTCATTAAGGACCTCCCCGACCTCCTCTGACTCCTGGCACAAGTTTGCTTCACTTTTAGGGGTATAAATGTGGAATTATGTCTCAGCACTGAATTAATATAAAGATATTGCATTGTACAATCACTTGATTACTTTGAATATTGAACTATATTTTAACTGAGAAAAAAGTTGAATTGATTTGATCATATTTCACTTCACACTAACATTTATTGTATTTTGAACCACAATAAGAGTTTCCTTTTTACATATATAAAAGTTAATTAAAATTAATCGCATGTTTACGTACAGAAAATAGAATTAACATCTGCTTGTTCCTTCCTTTTTCGATGACTGCTCATTTTGAATTTGTGGAAGGTGTACATTGTTGAAAGGAAGGGGAATTGTCTTCAGCTGAATATTCACATTGAATGACTGATGTATTTTACAAATCAAAGTACAATAATCATACAGTTTTGTCAATTTGTATTTCAAAGAATTGTCATGAGATTCCTGTTTATTTAAGTCTATCATTCCTTTATTCTATTGTTATTGTAAAATATTGTTTAATTTCCAGTCCATTACACACAGAAACTACCTAATCAATTCCCATTCAAATTACTGCAATAAACAGCTGATTAGTTTTCATTTGTGTAACCACATTAAACATAATATTGCAGTCCTGCCCGTCCTGAGTGAGAACATTATGGAAGGAGCTTGTGGAGCTGTGGCAGTGTCTCTATTACTAGACCCGAGGGAAGGTTTCAAATCACACCTTCAACAGAAATATATGAAGAGCTGCTCTGAATTTTGATTAGAGAGTACCTAAGCACAGACTGAATTGCTTTTCAATCTAATATTAGATCTGCTTTTGACTATTACATCAATAATCACAAAATCTGATACTTACTTGAGTCAGGTTAGCAAGAAATATGTGTTGGAAAATTCGTTTTTGCCACCTTGCTTTTACAAAAGACTGACATCTGTCCCTGTCTTCTCTAACTGTAAGAAATCTGAAGAGGATTTTCACTTTTACGAAAAAAGTGGAGCTGTTTCCCATATAAATTAATGCTTCTTCAACCAACGCCTTTTCAGCTTATGAATGGTTTCATAATAATGCTTTACTTTCGGTTAGTGGGAATACCTGTACATAATTCTGTCGCTTATACGTTCCTGGAGAATATTTGAAAATGTTGCAGAATTCAACATTCCAAGTAATGAGATTGATTTTTTTTTGTTGCAAAGGGGCAAGTCCAAACAATTGAAACACATTAAACATTATTTTCTCGTGCTATAAATTGGAAAAAAAGTTGATATCTTCTTCAGTAAACTAACAAATGCTCCCACCTATTACTTGTCAGTCAGCTGATTGCCGACTTTGTAACTAAATATTGTGCTTCATCTAAATATTACTCTGTCCTTTGATCAAAGTGAATTTGTAATTGTTGTTCAGTTTATGAATTGCCAGAAACTTGTTTTTATTTTTCCATTCACCTGTTCATTTTGACCGTAAGGTTGAAATACTTTGAAAGTATTGGAGTTTGTTCATTTAAAAATAAGGTTTGCACATCTCTCACATATCTCATTTCTTGTATTATGATTCAAGAATGTTTCCTGGTGGAATTCAAGTAAATTCCAAACATTTGTTCAATTCAAATAAGATCTGTAATACCCAATTATCAATCTGTTGTTTATGTTTCAGCTGGTTACATCGACATTGATTAGGTACTCATTCAGAGAGATCAACTGGCAATTATAAACTATTTGCAGGATTATTGAAATGAAAGAGAGATACAGACGGGCAATCATATTTTGGAAGGAATTGCTTTTTCATTCAAACGTGTCGGCTGTTCAAGAATTCTATATTGCGTTCCATTGGGTTTCTTGTCGAGAAATCAAATTTATAATTCATGTGAATTTTAATATGTTCTGTATTTGTATCAGATTTAAGAATAAAAAGACGAGAAATTAACATGAAAACTTCAGTGAATAGAAAGCACAGTAAACTAAATTGACAGATGCAACCTTTAGTATTACCTCTGAATATTCAGACAAATATTTCTAATGTCAAAAGAATATGGTGCCAGAAAAGCACAGCAGGTCAGGCAGCATGCGAGGAGCAGAATCGACGTTTTGGCCATGAGCCCTTCATCAGGAATCTTTTTTGATGATGGCCGAATGCCCGACAGGCCGATACTCCTGCTCTTTGAATGTGCCTGCCCTTTTCCAATGCTACAGCTTTCTTCACTTTCTAAAATATGTTTAATGAACATGAACTGTAAATGTTAGCATCAGCAGTTGAACATGACCAAATTAACACATTGTTGCAATATTTATAGTGAAAACCTGTTTGCGAACATGCAGAAAATTCGATTGAACAACATCTCTTGCCGTTAGAATCCTTGGCCATTCATAATAAAGAATAACCATGCTTTGAACAACCAATATGGTGTAAAACGACTGAACTGAAATACCAGAGGATACCGATTGTATTTATTGGAGGGAATGATAACCAGATGCTTACTGTGATAGTGGTGATTGATCTCCTAGACAATACATTTTTACTGTGATTATTCCACTGAACAGTAATTAGATGGTCATGAAGATCTTTATGTGGCTTTATGTGCAGTGTTTTGTTTGAACATTGATTTCATTAACATTGAGATATTTTACAAGATTAACAATTGACACTTAAAGGTAAGTTTTAAATGCAACGTTTAAAAAATATTGTTAGTTTTGGATAGCGAAACACAATTCGAAGTTTATCGAATCCCTACTGTGTGGAAACAGGTCATTTGGCCCAACAAGTCTACACTGACATTCCAAAGAATAATCCACTCAGCACCATTCTTCTCGCAGATTACTGGACATTTACCCCTGACTAATGCACATAACCTACACATCCATGAACAGAACGTGCAGCTAGGCATGGCCAATCAACCTAACCTGCATATCTTCGGATTGTGGGAGAAAACCAGAACATACAAACTCCACACATACATGTGTCCGAGGATTGAATCAAACCTAAGTGCATAACACTGTAAGACACGATTGCTAACCACTGATCCTCTGTTCTAAATGCCCAATTCCCATGCAAGAAGTGAAAAAGTGAGAGACGTGCAAAATAAAAATCACTAACAAATCATGAATGAGCAATAATTAGAAAATTAATATGATCAAAGGACACAACAATATTCAGGTGAATTTCATTGTTTAACAACAAATTTGGGAATGAGTTAACAAATGACTAACGAGAAGTGACATTTGTTTGTTTTACTGATGGAGAAATTGACTTGCTTTTCATCTTTGCAACACTGCAGAAAAGTGGTTTATGTGCCTGAAATGTTTGAAGTAAGCTCTTTCCAATAAAAAAATCAATGCAATTCCATCGACTTATTCATCCTTAAGATTCAAACATTATCAAATACTTTCCAGGAATTTAGAACCAGCAGAATTAGTCACTTCTATTTCGGGAACGCAAATAGAATAAACAGCAGATTCTGTGAATTAGTCAGTCAATGCGATTATTCTGCTGAAGACAACATCCCTTCTTTGCACAATGCTCAACTTCGAAAAATGCGAAATGTATTGTCATTGTTTAATGAGACAATACAGAGATGTTAATTCTTTTTCATTTGACTTAACAAAACGCCGGAATGTTACATGATTTTGTTGCGTGAAAAATACTTAAATCTTATTGTGATCAGAAATACAACAAATGTTCGCATCGAAGTGAAATATATTTAAATTAGTTCAACTATGTTTCCGCGAGTAAAGTAAAAATTCATATTAATAATGATTGAGATTATACACTACAATATATTTAGTTATTAATGTAAAGAGCCGTAATTCCACATTTACGGCAAATACTGGATTGAATAATTATTAGGTATGAGCAACAACGGAATATAAAATTCGATCAATGAATTTAGAAATAATGAGAAATCTCGTTTTGCTATGTGACTGAGGAATATTTGCAAACAAACAGGAATTATTGCAGTGAAAAGTAATTGCAGGTCTGTGAATTTAAAGTCTGTGACTATGGAGATCATTCAAATAAGCAAACATTAGACAGTCACAATTAATGTTGGATGCGAAGTCCTTGGACCCATTGTGGGAAACTTGACCTGAAAATCAAGTTTCATATTGTAGTGTTGGTACTCAGAAAATATTGATCAAATTAAAATCTGAATCTCATTTTACTTGTTCAAAAGACTTTCTTAAACAATTGTGCAAGTATTATCATGACAATGACGTGAAAATTAATGTTGCAATATGAGCAATGAAGATGATTCAATATTTCAAAAACACATTGCTGTGATGTTGATTGGATATTTATTAAAATTCGTAAATTGTGGAATAGAATATAGTAACTAGCTTTATGAATTGAAGAAAAACTGAACCAGTGATTATAGAACATTTTTTTCTTTCTTGACTAAAAACTGCAGAAAACACAAGAAATATGAATTTCTATCAAATGGTTTCCTCATGGAGACATGTTATTTTAATTTAGATGATTCATATTATGAACAGAGTTCAGACATTTGTGTCAGAATTTGGAAGAAAGTTAATAGATAATGAAAGTGAGCATGAAAGTGAACAAATGATGCAGTCAATGATATTTGGTACATAAAGGAATTATAAAAATTGTTCATTATTGTACAGTGATGAATAATGTTGGAATAGAAAAGACAAAAAAGAATCATTATGTTCAAACCAGTTCTTTTCTTACAATTAAATGAAACCAATAATCATTTTGCACAGCACGTGATTTTAAAACACAGTCATTTCATGTGTTATGTAAACTGAAAACTACTTCCATTTTGCAAAAATGGAGTCTTTCCCAAATTCAAAATTTAGATCTGATGAATTATACTTCAAAAATGGTTGTAATTTGTAATATCTCTTGCACACAAATTTAAAATAAGTAAACTTAAAGATTATTAGAATGACAAAACGTTTGTTGTTTGCATGATTGTGTTACAGTCAATATCTGTGAGAAAGTAGAAACATTGTTTTAAGCAACATAAATCATCTTTAACTACTGAACTGAAATAGAAGATATCAATTGCACTTGTTGCATGGAATAGTAAACAAATGGTTACTGTTGTCATTGGTTTCAGGAGCAATAAGGTATTTTACTGAACAATAATCAGATGGTGATGGAAGTCTTTGTGTTGCTTTATGTGCATTGTTTAGTGTGAACATTGGGTTCGATAAAATTGACATATTTACATGAATTAGGAACAGATCGATAATTGGGTGGGAATGATCTGATTTAAAATCAGACAGTTTTTAATATTTACGAGGATTGCTGAGTGAAACGTTCTTAAACCATCATGCAATTAACGGGATAAGTAAGAGGTATGCAAATTGAACTTTCAAATGAGCACACCCTGATATTTTCACACCATTTAAGTGTCATATTCAATATAACTAGATGACTGGAAAGCTAAAAACAAAACTCACACAATTCATAAACTGACCAGTAATTAAAAATTAATAAATAATAGCAAGTGGCATTTATTTATTTTACTGAGAAGTCATTGGTCTTTCCTCATAGCACTGGAGCATAAAATTCTGTGTTGTATTCATTAAGATCTACAGAACAAGAGAAAATTAATGACTATCATGACTTTGTATATTTAAGCTTTATGACTGCAACATTCTCAAATATTTTCTGAGGAATATTGATTGAGTGGAGTTAGATACATTTTGCTCTGAGTGACCAGAAGAAAGTATATAGCAGATACTGTGATTATTGTAATGGACGATTATACCTCCAAATAATCTACAGACATTGTGACTGGAAATACAGTATGTGTCAGCATCGAAGTAAATTACAATCAAATCAATTCAAAAATGTTTCCAAGTTTAAAATAAATGCAATATTCACAATGATTGAGAGATTGTACATTGCAATGTCCTTGCAGTATTTATTGCACATAAACATAATTCCACATTTGTAGCCCTTACTGGATTACACAATTATTAGATATAAGATATATTAGCAATAAAGGGATTTAAAAATACATATTCGTGAATTTGAGAATAATGAGATATCCCATCTTGATATTAGACTGAGTAATATGTAGAAATGAAGAGTAATATTGTAGGGAAAAGTAATTGGAGCTCTCTGACTTTCAACGGCTGAGATAATTGTTATATTTCACCTAAGCAAAAATCAGACATTTATAATGAATATTGCCAGGGATATTCTTGGTCGTTTGGTATGTGCATGGGCCTGAACAAATAGGTATTAATATAGTAGCATTGACAATCAGAAATAATGATTGATTTTTTTAAACACCGCATTTTTACAAAGTCTATGTTAAATTGCTGTTCAATTATTGTAATTGATAATTGCTTTAAGAATCCTAACAGATAAATTGACTTAATATTTTTGAAAACACTTTTCTCTGATGTTGATTGGATATTCATTAAGATTAGGGAACTGAAAATTAAAGCATAAAACTTCGCTCTATGATGTGAAATAAAAACATTCAGCAGCAATTGAAAAAAAAGATTTTGTTTAAAAATGCAGACATTGCAAGATTTATATGCTTCCAATAGTTTTCTTGAAGAGTCATGTCAATTTTATTGATGTAATTTTTATCACAATAAATCCTTTGACATTTATTTCAGAAGTAGGAGGGAAAGAATTTGGCCATGGATGGGACTTTTACTGTGAACAAAACAGAGAGTTCAATGAATTTCATCTGGAAAGGAATTCTCATAATTGTGTGATTATTGTTCACTGACATCTAATATGGGAGGAAAAGGAGAATTGTCAACATTTCCAAGCAATATTTCTCTTACCGTCAAATGAAAATAAAAATCATTTTGGAGGGCAACTTGTTTGAAAAAAGGAAGCAGTCATTTCATTTGACATTTGAGCTGAAAATTCATTCCCGTTTCCCCCATTGTAGTCTTTACAATAATTTAAAACTTCGTGTTGGTTGAACAAAAGAACAAATTGATAAAATCAAAATGTTTCCTTGTACACTAAAAAAAGTAAATGTAAAGCAATTTTACTCTGAAAATTATATCGCTCTGAATGTAATCATTTCACACACAATAAATGTGTATGTTGAATTGAAATGTCATCATAGCTGTAGAAGTGTTTTCCCCTGACAGGGAATGAAGACTCAGGAGGCAGGCTGAGCTGAGGCATGTGCAGCAATCAGTTAATGAAGGGATCATCCCCGAGGCCAATCACGGAAGGGAGATCCATGACACACTGTAACATATACATGTAAAAAGCAGCATTTTATGGACTTTCTGCATCACAATGGCCACATGCAATGTGGTTACAGCCCTTCCCTCCTCATCCAAACACCCAATTGAATCACATAATCGCAGATCGGCATTCTCATGGACGTCCCCATATTCCAATTGGGAACTTTCCGTGCGTCTTATTGACATAGATTCCAAAGTTATTCCTGAACTCTCTCGGGCCTCTCAGGATACCTTATCAGTTGGGAAATTTTGAATTCTGCTAGTCATTATATCAAAGCCAATTACTCCTTATATTTTTCACTGTCTTAATTACGTATGTACAAAGAAATAGAAAAGACAGTTAATTTTAGCTTACTTGCTATAAGATTAGTAATATGACTTGTGTTATAAAGTTCGTTATATTGTGTAAAATTATACAGCTACTCTTTCTGTCAGGACTTCATAATTCATGGGCAATCGACATCATACCGTGAAGTTAATTCCTAAAACTAAGTAACTTCAAATCTCAGTCTAAATGCTTTGCTATGATGTTTATAGTAGGCATTGGTTACATGTATCAAACTTATGTTGCAAATTTCCCCTATTATACTCAAAAATCTGTAATTAGAACCTTTGTTTAATGTTCTGAGTAACTGTAAAATAATAACTATATCTGACAAATGAACTCTTCTGTTGTCATAATAGCTGCTTAGTGAGTTAACTGGGCTGCACCCTGCAGCTGCTGTTTATTCATTTATTGGGACAATTATCCTTTCATTTATGAAGATCAGGATTGGTCATTTGTCTGTATGTCGGCATGCTCTTATAAAGAAATGTCTGGAATGTTGTAGCCCTGGCGTTGGACTCGGTCCATTGGTAGTGTCCTTTCTTTTAATTGAAGGCTGGAACAGAATGTTAGTCTAGTTTATCACCCCCTGACACCTTGTATTTTCGTTCTAAGGTAGGCTGCCTGTTTTTGAAAGTCAGGCATTTTGTATGAGCCAATATTGACCATTCTATTCCAGGTGGGGGCAGCCCAGAACAGCAAATCAACTAAGATTCAAGTATTGAAATAAAAATCACCATTCGCTACCATTGGTATCTGTAAAATGCAATGTGTTCATGTTACTGAGCCTTAACTACACACTTAAAACTAGATACACTGGATTTGGTCAATTCTTAACTATTAGATATAAGCAACAATTAATCTTAAAAACATTTCATAGCGAATTTAAAAATGATTAGAAATCTCATATGACTGCCCGTCATGTGTAAAAATGAACAGCATTTATTGGAGTGTAAAATAATCACACCTCTCTTAATATGTCAGGATGAATATTAATCCAATGATTTCTGTGAACATTCAAATGAGAAGGGAACAGATATTACCTGTGAGTGTTGGATAAGGAATCATTAATTAGTTTGTATTTGTGTTATCCTGGAATAAAAGAACTTTTTTAAAAAAATAATGACACTAAGAAATACTGGATTAAATTAAAATGTGAATTTGACGATGTTTGTTACAAAACCTAAACTGTGTGATTTTTGGAATGACAATGAATTGATAATTAATTTTAGAACTTTGGCAAAGTAAATGATTCAATATGTCTAAATGGATTTGCTCTGTTGTTGAATAGATATTTCTTAATCTGTCAGCCGAGAATGCAAATTCTGGCATGATGATGTGGCAAGACATTAGACATTCAGTGAGCATTGATCAGAAATGGTTTGTCATTCAAAATTCTCAGATGTTCACAATTTCTATACTTGGTTTCTCTACTTTTCTTCTGAAGAAATATAATATATAATAAGAACAAATTCTGCATTGTACTTAATTCATGCAATTTTTCATCTCATCAATATTTAGACATTTGAGTCAGAATTATAAAGAAAGTAAGTCATAAGGGAGATTCATTTTCACAGAAGCATACACTCAACAGCATTTATCAATGTATTTGTTTCGATGCTGTCTCTGAATAAACAGGTAAATACATTTAATGGGGTCTTTTGACAATGTAATGAGCCACAATTAAATTTTTATCATAATATTTGACTTGGAAATCAGAAAAAAATCCTATATTCACAACTTGCTTCATCTCGATACATGTTATGTGTAGTATCCTCAGTCATAAGAAATAAGGTGTCATTTAGATTAGACTTACAGTGTGGAAACAGGCCCTTAGGCCCAACAAGCCCACACCTACCCGCCGAAGCGCAACCCACCCATACCCCTACATTTACCCCTTACCTAACACTACGGGCAATTTAGCATGGCCAATTCACCTGACCTGCACATCTTTGGACTGTAGGAGGAAACCGGAGCACCTGGAGGAAACCCATGCAGACATGGGGAGAACGTGCAAACTCCACACAGTCAGTCGCCTGAGTCGGGAATTGAACCAAGGTCCCTGGCGCTGTGAGGCAGCAGTGCTAACCACTGTGCCACCGTGCCGCCCCCACCATGGGTCTGGGAAAGATATAGTGTGTAAATTATAATAAGGTTTCTCTTACGTAACTTTGGATCTGGTGAGACTGTGATGTTTGCTGGGATTATTCATCCTGAAAACAATAAGGCACGTACAAAGCGTATTTCACCGAACAGTAATTTGGTGGCCTTGAAGACCATTACGAGTACTTTGATTTCAATAGTGTTGAGCTGATTTCCATGATCTGGGAAATATTTTACAACATTTTACCAAAATTCTGGATTCTCAGCATTCAATGGGTTTCATGAAAACACCCTTCACTTGTCATCATTATCAAGCGAGGTGGATAACGCTCAGGCACTGGCTGCAAGTCAAGGTGCCAGGAAGTCTGCATAAAACTCTTCAAAACTCAACTCTCGGGCTGGTTGTGACTGGAACTCTCGAACCTTTGTGACCTCTTTGACTGGTCTTTCCACAATTTTCTGGAGCTGATTATTTTGTCTAATGTTTGCTTTAGTTTGGCCTTTTTAGCTCCGATTTCTCCAGCGGTCGGAATATTTAGAATGTTCAATTATGTGCGACAGGTCACTTGACTTTACTGGACAGGGAAAATATGATTGGGAGATGCCGGTGTTGGACTGTGGTGTACAAAGTTAAAAATCACACAACACCAGGTTATAGTCCAACAGGTTTAATTGGAAGCACACTAGCTTTCGGAGCGACGCTCCGTCATCAGGTGATCACCCGATGAAGGAGCATCGCTCCAAAAGCTAGTGTTTTTCCAATTAACCCTGTTGGACTATAAACTGGTGTTGTGTGATTTTTAAATTTGTACACCTCAGTCCAACACCAGCATTTCCAAATCAGATCAACCATGAGTTCGTTGAATGGTTGAGCAGACTCCTTGCGCTGAACAGCATACTTCCACTTGGGTTAACATTTCGTCTAGCTCCTTATTTTATTCATAAGTTCAGAATTGTGAGGGGATTGGATGAAGTGACATAAAAGGTTTATTGAACAGATCAGACACAGCAGGAACAAGGCTCATAAACTCAGGAAGAAGAAATATGCTGTGGCCTGGGGCAACAAATGACACTGGGCCCAGCACAGGTGGCTGTGTACAGAAGCTGTGATTGCTGAAGAAAGTTGCTAGATATTATACAGTTGGCAAGTCAGTGATCACGCTGGATGATGGATAGTTGTATGATTCACACACAGCAGAAAGTTGTGAAAGAATGAAATGTTTGTTCCATTGGAGACATTTTCTGTGGTTCCAATTCCGATTGACTGTTTGAAATACTGATCAGATTTTTGTGTGAAGTGTTAGGTTAAAATTCTCATGAACAACCCCACTGGATAAGCCTGTGCTCCCGATCTGTAGGTTTTTTTTTCCTTTCTTTCGATGTAAATTCACAGAAAGACAAGATGGAATGTAGGGCGGAAAGAAAAATGGGTTCTACCTCATTTCACCAATTTCATCTACAATTGAATAGAATGGTTGCTCTCACTCTTCATTTCGACTTTAATGTGGTGTCGATTATTTGTCAATCTCCCGTGCAGTGAAGGGCAAGAACAAGATTCTCGATCCAGTGTATACCAGAGTGTGAGCTGCAAATAAAAACTGCTAGAGCGGTACATAAAGTTAGCAACCAGAGTGTGACTCGAACCTGTGAATGTAGAGCACAGCGGTATAATTACCCACCACCATAATCCCTCTGTCCCCACTGCACATTTTGTAGAGGGGTGACATATGACCACACCATTGTGATTCTGCCTTCACCAGAATTGTAATAACAGCAAATTCCAATAAATAGCCATGCTGGTCAGAATGAATAACTGTCATTGATACATTCTGAGTCAGAACTGAGTCAGAATGAAACAGAACACGAATTGTCTTTCATATTTACACGTACATTTGACTCAACTTCTTCTGTCACTTTCTCTCTCACGTGAAGAAGCAGCCATGGAGAGGGAAATCAAGGCGATGTTGTCGCTCAATGGCCTTTCTCATTTTGCTGAACCTGAATTGAATTAAATCGCAAGAATCGCTGATTTGTTCGTTTCATTTTAATTTTGCTGAAACCTCACAATGTTCATTAATAATCAGAAGTGAATTAGATATACTCATTGGAACGATTAATGTTGTATTCAAATTTGCTCGGACTTTATTTCAGCTTAAGGAAAATACTGCTAAGAAAAACAGAGGGTTAAAGTGCAAAAGAAAACCCACCAGTTTTGTTGCTCGTTGCTTTGGCAAATTTCACAGAGTACTACATGGATCAAACATCATGGTGTTTGTTCTCACATCCTGACCGCATGTGATGAAAGCAGGAAGTCGTTCTCCAAGCAACTGGTCAATTCCTATTCATTATGTAGCATCTTCCATTCACAAAAAATAAAAATCCACTCAGTTCCATTTACAATGTTTTTGGAACCGAGTCTTATTCAGCTGCACACATTAAAGGAATTTCTTTACATATAAAGTCAACTAACTTAGACATTGTTTCCCCACAACGTCCGACCGACTTCACCCCATCCCTACACCTTTACCTACCCACACGCTGCGTCTCTCCTTGTGAAATTTATTCCTTGCATGTCAACAAAAGTGCCTTTCCAAATATTTTGAAAACCAGATTCTCGGAGTGACAGCGATTCTGTTCTCATCATTTCTTTCTCCTTCAAAGATTTGATTAAAGGTATTGAACACCTGATATCTAGATGTTTACTTACTTGAAAGATGGAATTTTCCACCTATTTACTCTGAGCAAACATTTCATAACCTGCAAAAAAAAACATTAAGTCTTCCTTGGTTCAAGGATAACTGTTCTCAGTTTTCCAAGAAGACAAGTGAATAAAATCTCATCTTCAGTACACCCCCATCAGCATCTTCTCTAATAGCTTTACACCCCAGTAAACCCTGTCATTATCAGTTCATGGAATCACAGAACCCAACATTGCAGAAAGAGCATTTCAGTCAATCGGGCCGGTATCGACTCTCTGAAGAGCATCTCACCTAGACCCACCTCCCCTCCCTATTTCCATATATTTCACCTGAAGAAGGGGAATCCATCCCCCCTTATGATTTCAAATAAACCTGTTGGAGTATAATCTGACGTCCTGTGATTTCTGACCTTATCCCCACAATACCCATGGCTAATTCACTTAACTTACTTAATTCACTCCCTGGACACGAGAGGGCAACTTAACTTTGCCAATCAACCCAACCCTCCCTCTGAAAACCAGTGCGAATTACTGAGACAATGTTCCATCATACTGAGTAAATGCTGTATCATTTTGCAATGGTTTTATACCCTGGTAACAGTCTCATCAGAATAAATGAACCCAAATTCAATGTATCGAAATGGTAGTCTGTCCTTTACAATTTCATTCGTGCTGCGGGAAATGTTTCTGCACTCATATTTGCATGTGTTAACGTTGTTTCTTCCTCAGCTTCCTGCTTCTAGTAAGCACGTCAATCCGGAACAAGGCTGTCAAATACTTTTCATTCCAACACAGTCACAAGGTGAAGTTTGCAGAAGGCACGTGTTTGGCCGTTCACTGACACACAGCCTTCCTGAGAGCTGCAGTCCTTTCCCACCTTTATTCAGGCAGCACTGTCCTTCCTGTGATATGCCCCATCTAGAATAGAAGGACAGGTATCAATACCCGCACTTGGGAATGGAGCAACAGTTTTAAAATATTTACACTGTCCCCAGTGGAGAATTGAGCCCTGTGACAGGCGGGGATACTAACTACTATACTACCGAGAACAAGAGTGTCAAAGGAGGCCCTTCAACCAATTGTGGCCGCACTTCTCAAATACAACTGCCTAATGAACTGAATCACATTTCACAATTCTTACTCCACAGCCTTATATGTCTTGGCATCACAAGCTCACATCTGAATATTTATTCGGGTTGTAAGGGTTTCTGTCGCTCTGAACAATGCAGACAGTATATTCCAAATTCCACCCACCCACTGGCTGACAAAGCTTTTTCGTACATCTTCGCGACTGCGCCACTCAGTTCCTCTGATTCTGGGGCTGGGAATTGGGACTATGTGGCAGCAGTGGTTACTGCCTTGTGTGGGGAAACTGATGAAGTAGCCAATGTTAAACTGCATTACTATTGAAGCATACATTTCAAAAACACCGGCACTGTCCCTGGAGTTTTTGATGTTTTGGAGAAATCTACTTATCTCAGCCTTCAGCATATTAATGATGGAATCACCACAGCCACTGGGGGAACTGATATTAAGCGGTCAGCCCATTCTGAGTTCCCACATATCTGCCACTATTCGCTTAGCACTAATATTGTGCATTTGGTGCGCTGCCTGATATATCCTATGAGACTGTACTTATTGCACAGTGACAGCGCACTCATCTGTGCAATGCTGTGATCGTATAGTAGTTAGTACTCTGCGTTATGACCGCAGCAACCTCGGTTCGAATCCGAGTAACGGCAGTAATTGCTTTATCTACTCCAGCTCTTGGGAAACACAAAGGAATCAGTTGCTTAGATAAGGTAATTTTTTCCAAGGTGATGATCTTTTCCCTTCAAATTCTGCTCGCTCACACCTCTGTATTTCATATGTCAGAATTCAAATCCACCCGTTCTCAGAGATTTCACTCCCTCCTACGATCATTAACTGAACTTTTCATCCCACAGCCCCATTACATTAATTTAGAGATGCCGGTGTTGGACTATGGTGTAAAAAGTTAAAAACCACACAACACCAGGTTAGAGTCTAACAGATTTAACTGAGTACTGGTTTTCTGAGCGCTGCTCTTTCATCGTGTGGTTGTGGAGTCATTTCCTATTTCATTAAGGCACTGCAGAATCCAACACAGACTCTCACATTGATACCATTCAGTCTGTGCTGCTGCGGTCACTGTTGCTGGGTGAAGGTGTCCCAACCCCACCATCGGGACCTGCGGATCAGTTGATCCATTTGGTTACGGCTATTGTGAGGCCAATCCTCAGGTAGCAGCTTTTACTGATATGGACTTGCGATTATGGGCGGTCAAGCTCAGGAAAATGATACAGGACAATATCGAGGAAAAGCGACTTCTTTCAGAAAGATTAGTTTCACGGGTTTTCTGCAATGGCCGAGCGCTTTTACCACTGGACTGTTAACTCAGATACCAAGCAAATTAACCAGGGACCCGGGTTTGACTCCAGCCATGCCAGGTGTTAGAATTGGGAGACAATACATATCTGGAATTACGAAGCTAATAACACATATAAATACATGACCAATTGTTGAAAAAAACAAAACCATCGTGTTCACTGAGATCCTTTGAGGAAGGAACCTGCTATTCTTACCTGGTCAGGCCTCGATGTGACTCCAGACTCACTGCAATACGGTTGAGTCTCGACTACCCGCTGTGCAATTAGGGATCACAATCAATACTCCCGAGACAGCAAGTATTGTAACAGAATAGAAAAAATAGTTAATTTAGCTCTCGCTAGAGTACTGTGTGCAGTTCTGCAATTCACAGTATTGCAATGATGTGATGGCACTGCGAACGTTGCAGGAGAGATTCACTGGGATATTGTCTGGGCTGAAGAGTTTCAGTTATGAGGAGAGATTGGACAGACTGGGGTTGTTTGTCACCGAGCAGAGGAGATTGGAGAAGACATGATTGAGATGTACAAAATAATGAGGGATATGGACAGGATAGACTGAAAGAAGCGTTTGTTATTGATGGAGGGATGTGAACACCGGGGCCAACAGATTTTGGGAAAAGGCAGAAAGATTTGATTATATGTGCGGAAACGGTCAGAGAGGGTGGAAACTCTTTTAACCTGAAAAAAATTCAGATGTGAATTTGTGATGCCAAGACATATCAGACTATGGGCTAAATCATGGAAATCTTGTTTCAGGTCGTTAAGCAGTTGTGTTGGACAAGTGCGGCCACAACAGGCTGCAGGGCCTCCTTCGATGTTGTTGTCTTCCACAGTATCGGGATTAGTGTCCCCGCCTGTCACTGGGCTCAATTCTCTGCTGGGGAGATCGTGAATGTTTTAAACATGTTGCTCTGTTCCCCAGTGAAGGTTATTAATGCCTGGCCGTCCATTCTCGATTGGTTATGTCACAGTAAGGACAGTGCTGTCAGAATCAGCTGGGGAAGGACTGCAGCTCCTGGGGAGAGAGTGTGTCAGTGAAAGTGCAAACACGTAACTTCTGCAAACTGCATATTGTGTTTGTGTTGCAATGAAAACCATTATATAGAGTTGTTCCTGACTGTGTGTTTATATAAAGCAGCAATCTGAGGAAGAAAACAGAGTAAACCCATTCAGATCTGAGTGCAGAAACATTTCCAGCAGCACTAATGAGGTTGTACAGCGCAGAACCGCGTTTGGATGCATTGAGCTCGGTTTGAGGGCGCAGCTTGCTTTCACTCGGATGAGTTGCAAGTGTATAAAGCCATTAAACATGATACGGATAGTGTTCAATATGATGGTACATTTGCTCATTGGTTCGCACTGCTGGTAAGTCTGCAGGTTAGGTGGATTGGCCGTGTTAAATTCGTTGATGTGTTCAGGGAGTGAATGCAGTAAGTTAAGTGAGTTAGCCATGGGTAACGCAGTGATAAGGTCAGTAGTCACACGATGCCAGGTTTCATTCCAACAGGTTTATTTGAAATCACAAGCCAGAGGCATGCCAGGATAGAGACGGGAGCTAGGTCTGGTTGAGATGCTGTTTCCAATATCCCTGAAGACCTGATCGGCTGAATTGTACTTCCTGCATTGTTGGGAATCTGTGATTCTATCGGAGAGGACACTGCCAGCGCTTACCGGGCTGCTAAGACATTAGAGACGATGCTGACGGCGTTTCGTGGGGATGAAATTTTATTTATTTGTGTGTTGGAAAATGGGAAACTGAACCAAGGAAAACCGAATGGAAGTTTTCCAGAGTATTTGAGGTTTGGAGAGAGTAAATAGTTGGCAAATGCTCTCTTTCAAGTTCGCAAATTTCTGAACGTCAGGCTTTCAAAACCATCGATGTCGGGCAAAGAAATAATAAGCGCAGAATTTCTGTCACTCTGAGAATCCATTTCCAAATAGTTGGAGAGACACATTTCGAGACACAGAAGCAGTGAGTTACACCATGTGAGAGACAGCCTGTGGCCAGGTAAATGTGTAAATGTGGGGTGTGTTTGGGGGGGGGAGGTGTGTGGGCGCTGGAAGTTGTGAGGAATCAATGTCTAATTTGGACGAATTTAGATGTGAAGTAATATCGGAAACGTATGCAGCTGAATAACATTGAGCAAAGAACCATCAGAGTTTTGAAAGATTTATATTAATATTCTACATGAAACATTATAAATCGAACTGAGCAGATTTTGTATATTGTCAAGGAAAGATATTCCATAATGAATAGGAAGTGACCTGTCTCTTGGAGATAGATTTCCTGCTTTAATCCCACGCCTTAAAGATGGAAGGACAATCGCCATGATGTTGGGTTCATTTGATACCCACTGAAATCTGCCAACGTAACTGAGCATCAAAACCGGCATCTTGTTTTGTAGTTTAACCTTCTGTTTTTCTCAACAGTATTTTCTTTAAGCTGAAATAAATTCGGAGCAAAATTGAATGCAACATTAAACATTCCAATGATATAAATCCAATTCACTTCCGATCATTGCAATGAACAGAATGAAGTTGCAGCAAAATTAATAAAATGAAATGAAGAAAACTGCATTTCCGGAAATTTTACCCAGTTCAGATGCAGCCATATGAGAAAGCCCATCGAGCTAAAACATCACCTTCACTTCTCTCTCCATATATACTTCTTCACGTGACAGAGAAACTGTCTGAAGAAATTATGCGTCAAGACTAAATGTCCGTGTGAATGTGACGGCAATTTCATGTTTGCTGGTTCATTCTGAGACAGTTCCGACTCGGAATGAATCAAGGACAGGTATTCCTTCCAAGGACGAGGTCAATTCTTTGGATTTTGCTGGTATTATTATTCGCTGAAAGCAGAAACATAATGGTGTGGATTCGATTCCTCTCAGGGAATTTCTTATCCCCTCGGTGCACCATATGTAATCTTGATGTGGTCACATGTGAGCCCCTTTGCAATGGGCTGGAGTGGCCCGGAGGTGAAGGCGACGGGCTGGTCTTTCATTGTGCATGTGTGGATTTGAATCCTACTCTGGCTGTTACTTCCATCAAAAGCAGCTGTGGTTTTCGTTTGTGCCTCGCATCTTTAGTATACATTGGATGGAGAATCTTGTTCTTGCGCTTCATTGCACCGGAGATTTGTGATAAATCGAAAACTTATCAAAGTCGAAATAAAACAATTTGTTTCCGTTGTAAGTTATATTGGGATAATGAAAAGGAGTGCAAACGTTTTTTTTTCCCTCCTTTCATTCCATCTTGACTTTCTATGAATTTCCATCGAATGAAAGCAATACAAATAAGGAGAGATCAGATGCAATATTTTATCCAGTTGGATTGTGAATTTTAATGTAAAACACCACACAAACTTTTGATCAGTATTTTAAACAGTCAATTGAATTGGAACCGCAGAAAACGTTTCCAATGAAATGAGCCTTTCATTCTTTCACAACCTTTTGCTGTGTGCATCATACCGGCATCCGGCATCCAGCGTGATCACCAAGTTGGCAGCAATATTATATCCACCAATTTTCTTTAGCAACCACAACTTCTGCACATACACATCTGTGGTGTGCCCAGTGCCATTTGTTGTCTCCAGGCCACAGCACGTTCCTTGTTGATGAGCTTATGAGCCAGTTCCTGATCTGTCTGATCAGTTTGAGAAACCTTTTCTATCACTTCATCCCATCCCCTCAAAATTCGAAACTTATCAATAAAGTAAGGCATTCGACCAAATGATGCAGTAGTGGAAGTCGGCCATTCAGACCATCGAGCGTGCTCAAACATTCAATGAACTCATGGCTGATCTGATAATCTTCAACTCCATTCTCTTGCATTGCCTCGACAAAGCGTTATCGTCTTTCTGATCTGACTGGCACAGTTTGAAAATGCACAACAACTCAACATCAACAACAGTTTCGGTAAGGAGTTCCACTGATTCACTGGCCCCTGAGCAAAGAAATGACTCATCATTTCTGAATTAAATAGGCAAAATCTAATTCTGAGTTCATGTCCTCTGGTGTTCTCCTCATACCAGAGGGTACACCACCTGCACATAACTACCCTGTCAAGATCCCATGAATATTGAACGTTTATAAATGTTATCATGTAATTATACAGGTCCCCTCCGTCTCCTTTGTTTCAAAGAGAACAATCCCAGTCGAACCAATCATTCCACGAAGCTCCGTTTTCTCCTGTGTTGACAATATATCAGAGGCGGAAAGATTACAGTGAATGCGTGGAAATACGTTTGCAAGCAGTGGGTGGCTAAAATCTGAAACACAGTGCATGCAAGGATCGGAGTGGCAAAATCCACATAACTTTCCGAAGTATTCAGATGTGAATTTGTGATGCCAAGACATACAAGGCTCTGTATTAAGTGATTTAAAAAGGAGTTCGGATAGTTAAGCGATTGTGATTGAGCAATACAGGTACTCAGTTACAAGAGTGGGTTATTAATACCTGTCCTTCCATTCTCGAACGGACATGTCAGAGTAAGAACTGTGCTGTCTGAATAAGCGTGTGGGAGTGCTGCTGATCCCGTGGAGACACAGTGACAGTGACTGTGCAAACACGTGACTTCTGTAAGCTGTACCCAGAGTCGGTGTTGGAATGAAAATCATTAGGTAGTTTTGCTCGTAGTGAGGTGTTTACTTATAGAAGGTAGCTCAGGAAAATATACATTCTACTGCCCTTTCCCCACTCGCCCATACCACTGAATACCGCCACTATGTAGGACAATTTCTCTCTGACCACCATCATCCAGTCCTCCTAGGCCCCCAACACTTCCCCATATGGCACAATTACACGAAATCTCAGATGATGCAATGCTACTTGTTTACGATGTCTCTCCTCACTGTGTAAAGTTCTACTGATTTATCTACCTCTCACTCAATTTAGCAAACTGCATTTCCTGCTCACAATGTGATCTCGTCAAGACTGGGGAGAGAAAAACAGAATGGGTGACAAACGCGAGTACACCTATGTTCTGTCTGCAAACAGAAAAAAAACATGAGCTTCTAGATTCCTGTCACTGCAAATTCCCACTGTGTTCCTATGCCTCCATGTCAGTTTGGTCTGCTGCAGAGCTCCCGCATGGCCTGTGCAAGTTGGAAGAGTGGCACGTCATTTCCGAATGAGAGATCGTGCAATCTTCAGTACCCAACATGGCGTTCAATCATTTTAGACGTTGCCCATCTTCCTTCACGTTCCTGCCCCATCTACACATACCATTCATTCCAAAGGCGGATGGTTTGGCTCGAAAATTTCTCCCCAGATGCACTAGACCTGCTGATTTTGTTCCGATATTTCAACATTTCTTTTGATAACTTTATTCTGTTGTGATTGCCAGCCTTCAGGAAACGTGCGTTTGGACGGGATTGTGGTCAGATGAGATTTATCAACGTGGTGCCTGAGCTCGAACATTCCCCCTGTGAAGATAAGCGAAAGTGAGGGCTGCAGGTGCTGGAGCTCAGAGTCGAGAGTGTAGTGCTGGAAATGCACAGCACGTCAGACAGCGTCTGAGGAGTAGGAAAATCGATGTTTCGGGAAAAAAGAAACGACATTCCATTGCTAGCCAATGCCTGGAGGAAGAAAATCTTTTGTTCCACCTTAGGACCCTGCAACCATACGGGATAAATGTGTATTTCAACAGCTTCCTCATTTCACCTCCCCCAACATTATCCCAATCCCAAGTCTCCAGCTAGGCACTGCTCTCTGGACCCGGCCATCATTGCCCCTCCGAACTACAACCTTCTACCTCTCTTCATCCATCTATCGGTTTCCCAGCTACCTGACCACCAACCCCATTCCCCTCCCTCAACCCCGACTCAAAGGCCTCTTTCCTGGTGAAGGGCTTATGCCCGAAACATCGATTGTCCTCCTCCTCGGATGCTGCCAGACGTTCTGTGCTTTTAAAGTACTACACTCTCGCCAATGCAAAGATAGATGAGCTCGACTGGGGCTCTCTATCTGAGAGCGGAGCAAGCTGAGAGAGAAATTGATTAACGTGCACAGAAATGGAATAGATATGTTTGACAGGAATAAACTTCTTATGGGAAGGGTAAATAACCAGGGTTATAGATGAAACGCTACAGAGAGGATATTCAGTGAAGATTTAGGAAGAATGTTTACATCTGGAGACGGTTGTTTGTCTGGAACTCACTGTTTGAACGTGTGGTAAAGCTAAGAGTCATCAAACTACTTCAGGAGTATTGAGCCGAACACTTGAGGAGCTAGAGCATGCACGGATAAGGAGCAGGTACTGGAAGGTGGGGCGAAGATAAACAGATATTTATTGAAAGAGTTGAATACTGTAACTTTCGGTGCAGTAAAATGGAGCCTAGTGCAGCTCAGTGGCACAATGAAAGACGTGGTGGACATCTACTGCATTGTTAAGATCGCGATTCACAGTTTGTGGGTTTGATTCACCCCAGAATCGCAATTTTGTTCAGATTTCAGCTGATTCAATGATTGTTCTGCTGCTTCATCGTCAGTTCCCATCGTCTGGAGTTCTCGTCCCTGCTACTGACCAGAGAAGGTTCCTCACTTTCTTGGTGGTGAGTTTTAAGAAAATCATATCATTTGAAATATGATCAGCCAGCAATCGGCTGCTCATTCACAAAACCCACTGCAGATACCCACTGTCTTTCAACACAGTTCCCTCCCACGGTTGCACAGAGTGTTTCGATTTATTCAGTGTCTTTTTCCCTTTGGGTGATAGGTTGATGTAGATGGGCTAGGAAAAGACATTGACCTGTTCGATCAGCCGTAATTATGTCAAATGGCGGGGTAGCGCTGGTGGGTGAAATGGTCCCCTCCTATTCCTCTCAGTCTGTGCTGTTTCTGACAGAGGGTTTTAAACAATAGCATGATGAGGACAATGTGAATCTGCACCACGGAATACCAAGGTCCTCCCGTTTATCCCACCGCTCTCACAGCTGCTGTTGTAGCTTCAGATCAGACAGGGGAGGATTCTCCCAGGTGCTCTTTCAAGCTGCATGCTCCTTCACACAGGTTTCCAACTAGAAACATGGAGCAAACTGGCGGTTAGATATTGGGGATTCAGGGACAGATTTCCCCTTTTTCTGACGAGAGTTCTGACCACGGTAATAAACATGAATTTCGGGCGTTCTGTATCTTACTCTAGATTCTTATCACTTTACAATTTAAACTGAAATTCAATTTACTCTTGCATGACATTCTTATGTCTTCAGTATTCATGAAAACTGTGCATTATGTCCTTGAATGAAGCCATGGTGAAGATTAATGATGACTGCAGTGTGTTTCATGTTGTCTGTAGGATCTTGCAGAAGCATGTTCATGAAGTGTGGTTGAATCGAATTCTGTGCCGAATTGAAGCCGACCGAGTGAGAAGACCTGTGATAATGTAACATTTTCTGTAAACATCGCAGCGACCCTTGGAAACCCAGTTTTCATTCAAGTCTATTTTGCACAACATTTTTCTGTATCCCGTTAAATCAGTGAGTATTAAAAGGACTCAGTCCCGTTCCTGTTCATTGTGACCAAATGACCAAGGCAATCGATGGCAATGATTATGATGCTTGACATCGACAGGTGCATTCCTACTCACTAGAGTCACATTGTATTACAGATCATGTACGCAGAGGAGATGATGATCCTTCTGGCACCCTGAGACAGTGCGCCAATTAATCCCACGTTGTTAGTCTCACTCTATACCAAAAACCAGTTAGACAGCGGACTGAGCTAACCGGCTTCCATTTAATTTAAAGCTAAAACAAATAGCTCAGCGCATTAACAATCTGTAGTAATTCACGATTGAGTGGGTTGGTTTCTGAAAATTAAACGTACCTTCTGAACAATGAGTGAGGCTATTCCAAGATTGCCTTCTCTGACAGCGCTGGGACATGATTGATGTTCTCAATGATATGGAAGTGCCAATGTTTGAGTTGGGTAGACAAAGTTAAAAATTACACAACGTCAGGGCATAGTCCAGCAGGTTTATTTGGAAACACTAGCTTTCAGACAGCCGCTCCTTCATCAGGTGTGTGTCTTTCTGCAGAAACTTGATGTGTGTGTCAATATGCGCGATCGTTTGGAAGATCATCTGGATTTTAATTGATCGTTCGTGGTGTCGATGGTACCCATGACATAGATGTGTTGGTGTTGGACTGGGGTGGACAAATTTAAAAATCATACAAAGCCAGATTAGAGTCCAACAGTTCACAACCACCTGATGAAGAAACAGTGCACGGAACACTGGTGCTTCCAAATATGCTTGTTCGACACAATCTGATGCAATGTGATTTTTAACTTTGAGAGCTCTTGGTAATGTTTAATTGATCGAAGACAGTAAACGAACTTTCGTTCGTGGAGATGAAAATTTCAAATATTATCCACCTCAGTGTAACAAAAAAAAAAGTTTGGATGTGTGCTGAATCTCCACAATGCGCTTGTGCCAAGCAAAAGTTGAACCTGCACCTGCCTGATCCGTAGCCAGCTATACGAATGGCTGTACCACTGGCCAGATGCACAGCTGAAATTTTACACGCTGCAGAGCTGTGGTGCTGACAACGACATGAGCAATAACAGTAACAGTCACAAGGTGAACAAAGAACAAAGATAATCACCATCAATGATCCACTTCAAATTGTCTTAAAAAAAAAACATCACCCCCTTTCCTGATGAAGGGCTTATGCTCGAAACGTCGAATTCTCTATTCCTGAGATGCTGCCTAACCTGCTGTGCTTTGACCAGCAACACTTTTGCAGCTTAAAAAAAAAACTACCATTCACAATTCGAGCAGCCAATCAATGAGGTCGCTGCTGATCAAGAAAATTGCAACTTACTTTGCTGCGTTTTCACCCTAATTAAAGGTAAACTCCAGCCTAATCATAGCATCACATATTCCCATTAATTTTCGGGTTTAGGTTGCGTTAATGACCTGTCCGTATTTGCAGGAAACTGAACAATATGAAATGAGTGAAAACGTCCTTCCCGTGATGTAATCCAGTGCAGAGTCGGCCAGAAAAGAAAAGACAAAAACATGAAACATCACCCCCATTTCTCTCTGTACCAATGCATTTTCCTGAGTTGGATATTTGCAGGACTTGTCTTTAGTATGGAAAGTATTAATTATTTTCCCGGGAAAGTTTCTTCATAAATCAATTAACATCTGAGTTTTGGAACCTATTTTACTTCAGATTAAAATAGTTGAATATCCTTTCCCCCAGCCTAATGTCCCAATCCTCCCTTCTCTTCCATGTAAATACCAGCTACTCCAGGTGAGGTTGGAGCTCCCAACCTAACGTTCCAATGCTCCTTGCTGCTCCATGTCAATAGCAGCTTCTTCAATTTAATTTGGGGATCCCAGTCTGATGCCTCAATGCTCCCTGCTCCATGTCAATAGAAGCGGTCCAGTTGAGGTTGGATCTACCACTCTCATGCCCAAATGCTCACAGGTGCTACATGTCATTAAGGGCTGGTCCTTGTGAGGTTGGTGCTCCCAGTCTGATGTCCAAATGCTCCCTCCTCCATGTCAATAGAAGCGGTCAAGTTGAGGCTGGATCTATCACTCTGATGTCCCAATGCTTCCCGCTGCTACTTGACATTAAAAGCTGCTCCAGGTGAGAGTGGAGCTCCCAGACGGATCTCGCAAAACTCCTTGCTCCATGTCGACTGAAGCTGCTTCAAATTAGGTAAGATCCCGCAGTCTGATGTTCCAATGGTCGCTGTTGCTTCATGTCAATACAGGCTGCTACAGGTGATGCTTCATTTCCCAGTCAGATGTCCCAATGCTCCCTGCTGCTCCACGTCAATAGAAGCTGCTCCGGGTTAGGTTGGATCTCCCAGCCTGCTTCCCCAATGCTCCCTGCTACTCCAAGTCAATAAAAGCTACTCCAGGTGTGGTTGGAACTCCCAGCCTGCTGCCCCAATGCTCCCTGGTCCATGTGAGCAGACGCTGCTCCAGATGAGGTGGGAGCTCCCAACCCTTGCAACTCACACACCTCTGTACCAAGTTAGAAATGCCCACTGACCATTTCCACCATTGGAGCCATTGGTGGAATATCCGCATCATGTGAATTTAATGTTATTTTTCGTCAGCACCGAATCATTACTTCCAAAAGACATTTTTTCTTAAATATTGTTTATCATGTGCATATTGCAGTCAATCCGAAGTTAGATAATGGTGCTAATTGATGTATGCTCAATAAAAATTACATCATATTTTTCATGTTGAGTAACTGCCACTTAGCAAGGGCAATGTTTGTAATGAAATCACAATGTATTATTTAAAATGAACTTGTCCACTGTGTACAATGATGAAATGGATCTCAATTTCAAAGCAAACGTGGTTACGTTGTCATCCATCTTGACATGTGGTGTCCTTTTCTTTCAATGACACGGGTATTAGAACGAAACGTCTGTTAATGACATGCGTATAAAGACACATTAAATCATTTTTCATGCTAATGCTGCATGAATTTGTGATTATTGATCCACAGTTTAGGTTCAGTCCCTGCAGTGTGCATGCTACTTCTCCAGTTGTTCATAGTTCAATGTGATGCATCCAGTGTCTGCTTAACGTTTTGGAGCTTGATTCCCACATCTTGTGTTTATCTGTGTCTTGTGTCCAGCCTTCATCAATGGCGAGAGCAATGGGCGATAAAGAGACCAATGTGAAAGTCTCTCCGTATCCATGCATGGCACCCATATCTGCAATTCTCTTCTGGGCATTTTCAGCCAGTTCTCGGTGCTCCAACCCCCACGCCCTGCCCCTTTTGAAATATTTCCATTATTTTGTTCTGTCTTTCTGTGCTCTTCTCACCAACATGAATCACTTCTACTCAACCTGCTCCAGATTTCATTTGACAAAACAGTTATTAAGAGTCGCATTTCATAAACATGCGCTTCGCATCTCTTGTATTTTGGTTTCCTGGATCTCTTTCATATGATAAAAGGTCACAGCAGCTTTGAAAAAGAAAATCGCGTTACTTTTCATTATCCCAATGTGATCTACGTTTCAATGCAGTTTAAGCAACTGACTCAAATTATTCTTTGAGATTTTATAATAGCGTCGATGCATATAAATTGACCATTGGAGTTCCAATTTCAATAAGACAGGAGTGAGCATGCAAAAATAGCAACTTTGAAAACAGCGACGAGAGTGGGACTCGAGCCCACGCGTGCAGAGCACAATGGATTAGCAGTCCATCGCCTTAACCTCTCGGCCACCTCGTCACGTATATGAGCACCTGCATGAATAAGTGAATTGCGTAAATTATGCAGAACAGCAGATATTTCTCCCTGGTCTGGTGAAATGCTAAATAGCACAGTGCAGTCCCAAGAGTATGGTCTGACCTCTGGGTTGTGGGGCAATGGCATTCCCACTGTGACACTCTGCTTACAGTGATCTAAGCAAAAATGAAGAAAAAACTATGTAACAAAGTCTGTTGAATTCTGTGCAGATTTGAAGTCAACAGAATGAAGAACCCGAGAAAGCAGGATGTGTTCCTTCAAGAAAGAGTTGGCTAGAGCTCATAAGGATAGTGGACTCAAGGGTTATGGGGATAAGGCAGGAACAGGATACTGATAGAGGATGATCAGCCATGATCACAATGAATGGTAGTGCCGGCTCGAAGGGCAGAATGGCCTACTCCTGCACCTATTGTCTATTGTCTATTAAATTGCCTGTGAGAAATTGTTTTCGAGACTGGAGGAGAGTGCATAGTGCTCAATGTCATTATTCAGAACACCTTTCTTCTGCTCAGATGTTTTTGACAAGCACTTCTGTATAGAACAGACACTTTCAAAATCCTAAATAAGACTAAACAGACAATTGAATTCAACAATGCAAAAGCCTTGATCTGTATCATTTTCCTGGGCCATGCAACACCAAGTATGATCACAGCAACACAGTGAGCAAGTGTCAGAAGGAAAATTAGTGCAGTGCCAGAGAGAATGCTGGGAGCAGCAGTTGACACGCGGGGAAGTGCATTTCCCACAACAGGAACACTACCAAAAAGCGGACTGTGGTGGAAGAATTCAGAGCGGTTTTACACTTTGGAATTTGATACCAGAGACACAATGGAGATCTGTCATTGAGTCTGTTAAAGATGAAGATTTTAAGATTTCTACATATGAAAAACGAAATAAAATGTTCATTGGTTAGTGAAGGCAAATATTGCAATTATATATTTCAAAAATCTACCCATCTTTGCAATGAGTAGCTCACCATTTTCCTCACTCGGAGTCAGAACCACTGGTGAAAATGGTCGTTTAATCCCCGTTACTAGCCATGGAATCAGAGAACTTCGGTTTCCCAAACGTTAAGGTACAACCAGGAATGTGGAGATAAGCATTAATGTGTTGCTCCTGTGATGCAGGTGACAGTGCATGGTATCTCTGTGCCAGTATAGTGGGCTGTGCTGCGCTGAAGTTTTTGTTTGAGCCTCACATGGAGCAGCTTCAATTATTCATTGTCTTGAGGGGTACGGATAGAAGGTGATATTGAGCAAAGCCAAGTTTATGGGAAAATACCCGTGTTTATGGATTGAGAAATGACCTTTATTGTGCATTGCTTTAATTTCGCGAAAATAAATGTTGAACTGGTTTTATGTTATGCATTTTGTTGCAAAGTCACAAAGGTTATTGCAATAATCAAAAAAAGAAAAATCCACATAGGACCGTTTGAATATTGTATTGAATTGAATTTTGGCCTGAGCATATTTTATCTTCAATGGCGTGCTGCAGAGAAGTACAGAGGGTTAACAATACAAAATAACAGAGTCTTCTTGGTGCATTTCTTGGGTGGAGTAAAGAATGTACGAAATATACATAACATCATGTGAATGTGGTCGAATCTTTAAAGTAGGTGTTGCGTCTCCAAGTGACGATTCAATTCCGACTGATTAGGATATAACTTCTGTCTGCAGTTATTTTAGGACATCAGCTCCATTTACAGAGTTTCACCATGAATAACACGCCACACCTTACCAATCCATGAAAGTTTTTTACTCAATCTTAATCAGTTCTACGTGTTCATGAAATGTCTTTGTGGCTGAAGTCAACCAAATTCGAAATTCTTATGCAACCACACTGACTTCCTCTCAATGGTAAATTCCCTCCTTGTATGTTTGTTCGTGTATCTTTTAAAACATTGTGAAATCAGCTTCTACGTTTTATTTCTGGAAAGTCGTTCACGATTTTACTAACTCTGTTGATTGGAAGAAACTCTCATTCAAACTTTTCTTAATCATTCACTAATGGTTTTGAAGCTCGAACTAAAGTTATTGATTCACTCAAAAGAGGGTATTTCCCTGATTTAGTCATTCAAACCTCACGTTATGTGAAAATCTCATTTGTTGACTTCAAACTTGGGCGTTTCTGCTCCAGCATTTCCACATCTCGTGAATAAACTCCCTCATTCTTTCCATCATCCCGTTTGCATCCTTTCTGATATTTTTATGTCTCAGTAAACAACGTCACTTGGCTTTCTAATGTCTTGCTATCCAGGAAACAGCGTCGGCGTCCTTTCTAATCTCTTTACATGTTTTTGGTGGAGAATGAGGACAAGGATTACACACAATGCTCCCACTGAGGGTGACCTGAAGATTTTACAGTTATACTATGAACTCTTTGCTTTTTAAATATGACGTCACCATGTATAAACTCAATAAGGTAAATTATTATCTATCCAGTTCATGAACATCATCTCCATGGGATTGAAAATTATCTATCACTCCCTTTATTCTTCCATGAAATGTTTGAAAGGTTTTTAAGGCCAACATCTCTAACTCCCCGTGCCCTGAGTGAGCCTCAGCTATTTCTAAAGGCGACTCAAGTTCAAATACTTTATAGTGTGTCTCCAGTCATTCCAGTGCAGACTGGTTCTGGACAGTAAATGTCATCACCAAAGGCCACCGTGGATCTGAAATCAAAAGTTTTCACATAGTAATTGTCGTAGCTATTGTGTATCGTATGTCCATGTTCTTTTTCAATGTGTTCATCATTTCATGGGTCCCTGTATTGAATTCTACTGAAAGATTAATTTGTGAATGGAGACATTCCCTTCACCACTCATTCGAAACTCCATGGAACATTGAATGATTTTACTCATACGCTTCCAGAGGACAGTCCTGCCATTACTGGGATGAATCAGTGAACATTCCAGACGTATTCTTGAAGGCAAGGATTTCCTTCTCCAGTTTAGGGGATCATTACAGCACTGAATCCCATGTGTGCGTTCATTAAAACCAAAACAATTGCAGCAAGACTTTAAAACTAAGATTTTGCAATCTGCTTGCATTGGCTGTCCTAAAAATTACATTCCACATTGTGATATGTTTGTGGATGAAAACACTTTCTGAATCTGGGGCAATTGCATTTCAATTTTGTCAAAAAATTGTCATTCACTGTTCTCTCTTTCGCTTTCAGTTTCCCATTTAATATCCCGTATTCTCTCAGTTTATCTTACATTTTGAACAATTTCAAACAATCTCGCTCCTGATTATCAATCCGAGAGAATGCCACAATTTTGTCAAGTTATATGCAATGCAGCTGTCGGGTGCGGTGAACAAGTGGAAAGGCATTGGTCATGTGAACCAAATAAAAGTAGCGGGCTGGTAAAGTCTGGCCATTCCATCGCAGTCATATTTAAAACATTTAACGTAATCTTTAGCCAAATCAAATTGGCAGAAAAGAAGAAAACGTAAATGAAAAAATTGCCGATGTTGAAAATCAAACAAAAACAGTCGATGCTAGAAAATTTCAGGACGTCTTGCAACATCTGTGGAGAGACGGACCCAGTGGATGTGAAACGTTAACTGTGATTCATCTGCACAGATGGTGCCTGCTCACCTGTGATCTTACAGCAATTTCTGTTTTTGTTTCAAATTGGCAGATTTTGTCATAGTTCATGGGAACAGTGTTCTCGAGCATCAAACAGACAACGTGTACCTGATAGTGTGAAATGAGACAATAATAATGAATGAGTAGAGAGTGTTGTACTGGAAAAGCACAGCAGGTCAGGCAATATCCGAGGAGCAGAAGAATGGACGACTTAGGCATAAGCCATTCATCAGGAATTAGGTTCGTGAGTCGGGCAGAGGGACAAAGCTGAAGCCAGGTGCCAACTCGCAGGCACCTCCTCCTACTGACCCCGATCACGACCTCTTCTCCCACCACCAAACCATCATCTCCCAGACTATCCACAATCTCATCACATCTGGGCGTCTCTTATCCACAACCTCCAACCTCATTGTCCGAGAACCATGCACTCCCCGATTCTACCTCCTTCCTTTGATTCACAAACCCGATTGCCCCAATCGACCTATTGTCTCAGCCTTCGCCTATCCCATCTGAAGTATCTCTTCCTACCTCGTCACAATCTTACTTACCCAGTCCAGGAAATGTGCATTAATATTCGTGACACCCCTATGCACTTCACCTCCTCCATGAATTTCGTTTCCTTGGCCCCCAACGTGACATCTTCACCATGTACATCCAGTCCCTGTACAAATCCATCTGCCATGGCAGAAGTCTGCAAGCCTTCCCTTTCTTAATCTCACACCATCTCAACCAGTACCTTTCCACAGATATCCTCATCCACCTGACTGAACTAGTCCTCACAATCAACAACTTATCTTTCCGATCTTCGCACTTCCTCCATCGAAACGGGTAGCCATGGGTATCCGCATGTGACCTTGGTATGCCTGCCTGTTTGTCAGATACGCGAAACTGTCCATCTTTCGCAGTTACACAGGCACTATCCTCCGCCTGTAGCTCCGCTACAATGATGAATGCATTGGCGCCACTTGGTGCTCCAAGGAGGAGCTTGAATAGCTCACCAACTTTACCAACAGCTTCCACCCCGACCTCAAATTTACCCGGATCATCTTGACAACTTCCCTCACCTTCATGGACCTCTCCATCACCGTCTCTGGCGCCTGACTAATTACAGACATATACTGCAAGCTCACCTACTCCCACAGGTATCTAGACGACATCTCCTCCAACCTTATCTCATGTAAAATCTCCATTCCTTATATCCAATTCCTCCGCCTCCACCACATGTGTTCCCAGGATGACCAATTACACCTCAGAAAGACACAGTTGGTCTCCTTCTCGCACCATCATAAATTGCCTTCTCACGTGGTTGACAACGCCGTCCAGCGCATCTCCTCCACTTCACACACCAAGACCCTTGAACCCCACGCCACTCAACGCAACAAGGACAGAACCTCCTGGTGCTCATCTTCCACCTAACCAACCTCCACATTAAACGCATCATATCCTGCCACTGATGCCACCTCCAAATAGACACCACTACGAGAGAAGTATCTCGTTACCCAGCCCTGCCAGCATTCCGAAAAGACCATTCCCTCCACGACCCCCTCTTGATGTCCACACTTCCCTCTACCAGACCACAACCCTCTAGTGGCATGTTTCACTGCCACGAAAAGAGGGATGAAAGTAGCACTCACACCACTCCCCTCATCTCCAACCAAGGCCCGAAGGGATCATTCCACATCCGTTAGAAATTCACCTGTACAGCTACTAATGTCATCTCCTGCATCCGTTGCCCCTAGTGTGGTCTCCTCTACATCAGGGAGACAGGACACCTTCCTGCATATCATTTCCGAGAACATCTTTGGGAAACCTGCCCCCACGAACCTCACCGTCTCGTGGCTGAACACTTCAGCTCTCCCTCCTCCCCCGTCAAAGACATGCAGGTCCCGGACCTCCTCCACTGCCAAACCTTTACCACCCAACGCCTGGAGGAGGAACGCTACACATTCTGGCTTAGGTCCTCGAACAGCACACGGGATAAATGAGAATTCGAACAGTTTCTTCATTTACCCTCCCCCAAACACAAGCCTTCAACTTGCCACCGCCCTCTCGACCCATTCCATCACTGCCACTTCTGACCTATTATGTGCTCCCTCCTATTCATCCATCTATTGCTTTCTAGCTATTTCCCCTCAACCCCACACCACTTGTATTTATGTCTCAGCCCCAACTCACAAATCTTTTCCTGAGGAAGGGCTTAAGCCTGATAACTGAATTCTCCTGCTCCTCCAATGCTCCCTGATCTGCTGTGTTTTTGCAGCATTACACTACAAACTCGGATCTCCAGCATCTGCAGTCCTAACTTTATCTTTGGAATTGTCAATGACGTTGGTGTGAAGATATCCCTCGATTGCAGTGATCACAGTGTGCCTGAGTTTTCCATTTATTTTGGGTGAGGGCAGGCTGGATCTGAGACGAGCGTTTAACACCTAAACAACGGGAATGGGATCAGACAGCGAAGTAAGGGCGGGCTGAAGTGAAGTGGAAAGTTCTGTCAGAAGATGGGTCAATACAACTGCCCGTCATCACCCAGATTGTAAAAGACACACAGAAGGAGCAAAGCCCCTTCAGTGCAGGCACAATGACGGGTAAAGTGGAAAGGAGACAATACAACACACTGAGGTGCAGTGGAATTATTTACGTGAAAGGATTTCATATATAAGCTACTTTACATATGGACTGCCCTCACATTGAAAAAAGGAATTTCCTGCAATGTTACGGCGACAATTGCCTGTGACACCACAATGTTGAGAGACACTGACATAGAAGACTCATCTATATGTAATGAGAAGAACGGAGCACTGTTATAGCGAAATTCCAGCACTGGCATTGCACACACTGAAAGCTGGAATTGTCATCGAGCAAAGGATGCTTTTCAATCATTAATTTTATGGATTATGCGCCGAACACTATCCCTCTAGGCCGCTCTGTTATCGCTGACCACAGCAGTTTCCCGCAGTCTTCAGGTTTTTGTAGCATACCTTCGAGGATGATGTCAAAAGATCTTCACTGTTATTGTGTGATAAACTGTGGCACAGATGTGTCCCGGCTGTGTCAATATAACCACTCTGTAACTTCCCCAATTCTGCTGTTTTAATTGCAATTTCAATCAGAATCAGAAAATATGTCACACTGCAGACTGAGGCCATGCAGCCCACCTTCGCTCTGCTGGCTCCACGCAATGAGAAATGACTGTGCTTTGATTGATTGATTATCACATGGACCTAAGTACAGTGGAAAGCTTTGTTTACGATTGGTCAAGGCGGTTCATAGTAATCAAGGACATGCAGATCACAGCGTGAGAAAAGCAAAATTTGACCATACTCAGGAATTCAGGTTACTACGTATAAGGACGTGCGCTCAGCAAAATCCATATAGGCAAGATCAGCATTATTTCAAGCTAGACAATCCATTTCTCAGAGCAGCAACGGCCGAGAAGATGCGGTTCATGAACTTGCTTGTGTTTGTATTCAAGCTTTGGAATCTTTATCTGAACTCGATCTCATCGAAATTATATCGTCTCAGTCAAAAATTCGAATACTCATCCGCAAGGTGAACCTGAGGCCTCTCGCATGTATGTCACCTGTCTGAGGCAATACCAAACCCGAGACAAAAGAGCCAGAATGGCGCCAGACGTGGTAACCATTAATTAGATGAGTTTTTTTTTGGTTAACTAAGGCTATTGCTGCAGTTTCAGAGTGAAAGAAGCACAACGTTTTCAACACAGGTCCTTTCCATTCTGACTCGCTTCTTCCAGGAGGCTGCGTTAGCTGCTTTTCCGGAACAGGCCGGTCTTCATTGATAACTGGTGGAACTTATCTTCCATTGTCACGCAGTGTTGGTGGGGAGCAGCTTGAACGCGGTCTTCAGCTCCCTATCAAACACGGGTTTGTCGAGCGGTGTAGGGGTCTGGCAGGAGTGGGAAGTATAGAAATTCTGGAAAGGTGTAAAAAAGGGAGATCATGCATGCAAAAGAAATCATCTTCTTTTCAGAACCCTTATCCAAATAATGCGATCTGAGACAGATAGAAAATGCAGAACTGCAAGGAAAGACTGAACTTCTCCCCACTATTCGGGAACAGTGTCTGTGCTTCTCGAAGTCACGGGGAGGCTTCTGCTGTCTGAATCAGCAAGGGATTATACTGCAGCGAGTCCCAACGCACACGCAGTTGATGTGTGTACAGTTTTCTACGTTTCCTGCAGTTCAGATCATAGATTCCACAGCTCACATCATCCCAGAGTGACAGGGAAGCGAAGAAAACGATTCAGACCATGATCTGAACACAACCTGAGCATGGATTAGATGTGGGAGAGCGGACAGTCTCGACTGGTGCCAGCTTTTACAATCCCACTGTGATATTATGTTCACAAGATCTGACCACATGGAAAGAAATGACACAGTGACAAGATGTATTGAATCAGATTCCGTGCAAAACAGAAGCTGATAGAATGAAAAGAGCCATGAGAGCGGGAATGTTACATTATATGTGAGGAAGTTCTTTTCCAGAATCGAGAAGCGTGCACAGTGCTGTTCCCAGGGGTCAATATCTGGATAAGTAGAGTGAATCAGCATCGGCTGTTATTGGACTGCATCTATTGTAGAATGTTGCAAAAGCACGGGCCTTTTGTAGAAAGGGGACAACTTCAAAATCCTCAATGATGCAAAACACACAAATGAGGTGAACAACAAAGCAACCGCAGAAACTCGTGATACGTCATGGGGTAAATTCCCTGGCTCAACTTTCACTCAAATTCGCTCTCTGTCAAATTTCTGAGCCTCAGATTCGAACAGTGAATGGTCTATATTAATAAAAACTGGTCGGATCTCACAACTTCAGTGTTTAATACGCTCCTATAAGTATGTCTGACAAGTTATTGATCCCTCACTGTGTTACTTCAGCACGAGTAGAGAAGAAATAAATATAAGAACAACAGTCGCGTATGTGACTGGGATTTGACCCGTTGCTGCTGGAGCCAATCGATTCAGTTGTAATTAAAATTGCTTCCACCTTTCCCGTGTCGCTAATAAGATTGCATAGCTTAATGGTGAGTTTTCATGCGTTGAATTGGACCCCAGCATTCTTTCTCAGGTTGAACTTTACTGGGATATAAAGGCATGGGGAAAGACACGGTGGTGTTCACTGGAATAAAAAGACGTTTGGAGTGGCACGGTCAGAGTTCACTTGATACAAAGTCGATAAAAAAGACAGACATGACGGTTACTTTGAGATTACATCTCTCAAAAAAGAAAGAGCAGATTTAATGGGACGTTGGGATAGATAAAGAATCATGCGGGAGAAATCAGGAAAGACTTAGTTGTGTCTGAGTGGAGGTTATCCAGCTGATGGGACGTTGGTAAGAGTAAATCTGAGGGGACTTCCTTCGTTTGGGTGAATTGAAACTCGAGGTTGGAGTTTCAGAACAAACGGGGAATGATGAAGAAGTTTGGAGCAGATTTTATTTTTATTCTGAGAATTATTGAAATCGGAGATGAATTTTCAAAAATAAAATCATTTTAGGAGCTAATTACATTATTTTTCATCAGCGAGTGAATTTAACAGCGACAGAGATTCTGGCCTGCCTGGATGGTGAGGCAAAAGGGGCATACTCTCGAAGTGCATAACATTTATCGGAAAGAAATTGCATAATATCTGCAACTGAAAATGTTAAGTATGAGAAGAGCTGCTGGCGTTGATAGGTGTTGCAGCTCATTCTACATGAAATATCATATATTGTAAATACACTGAGCTGTTTGGTTTAGCTCTGCATTGAATGGAAGTCGGTTAGCTCAGTCCACTGACGAACTAGTTATGAGAAAAGTGAGACCAACAGCATGGGATTAATTTTCTCACTGTGTCAGGTTTGCATAAGGATCATCAACTACCCCGCTCTCCCGATCTGTAATACTATGGTGCATCCAGTGTGTAAGGTTTGGCCTGTAGATATAAAACATCATTGTCATTGCCATCTGTTGCCTTGAATATTTGGTCACAATCACTCGAAATTAGAGTGTGTCCATTTAATACTCACTGATCTCCGCTTAAAAATCCTGTGACAAGACTCGACCTTATCCCAGTTTTCACCCTCTGCTCCTCCCAACCGCAAAACTACTTGTTATGCCTTTGCCAGATTTACTGACATAATTCAAACTCCCCAAAGAGATAAATCTAATACTTTTGATTGGATAATGAGCTGTGCGTGTTTGCAGGAAATGGAATGGCATGAAATGAGTTAATCAGACTTTCCCAGAATGTAATCCTGTGCAGGATGAGCGATCAGCGAAAATCATTAAGCTAAAATATCACCTCTGTTTCCCTGTTCACAGATGCAAATTCACGTTGGGGAATATTTGCAGCTTTTCAGATAATAATTGACAGAAATGTGAAACTGGAGTTTTCAAATAAATGCGACGTTACTCAACATTGATTTTAACTGCGTTTTAGTATGATGCACTAATAATCCCTTGTCAATGACAGTAACAGGATCTTTAGATAAGCATTGAACTTACGACCGTGATATTTTCCGCACCTTTAAGAGGCAGGCGCAAAACAGTTGCGCGACTGAAGCCGCAGACAGCAAGCTGGTCACATGCCGTACTCATACCTTAGGAACTTTAACTCAACTGCTCTACTTTTGCTGTGGTCCTAAAATTAAAGCTAACGCAGACGAGGTGAAACTGACATGGACCTGTGATTATTGAAGCATCAGGTTCAGGAAGGGGACACATAAAAATATGCAAAATTAACTTCATTGAAAAATGGGTTTCCGTTGGTTCCTGCGATGTTTACAGACAATGTTACTTTGCCGTTGTCGCCAGGCCTTTCCTTCGATCGGCTTCGATTCGAATCAATAAAACTTCTGAACGTTCATACTGGTAACATGAAGCACACTGCATTCATCAACAATCTTCACCATTCCTACATCCATGAACACGTTGCATGGTTTTCATGAATACTGAAGATGTAAGAGTGTGATACAAGAATAAATTCAATTCCAGTTTAAATTGTAAAGTAGGAAGAATGCACCGTAAGACTCAGAATGTCAAAAATTCATGTACGTCTCCGTGTCCAGAACTGAAGCAAAACAGAGGGGTAATCTGTCCCTGAATGCCCACGTTTGCTTGCTCTATGTGTTCAGTTGGAAACCTGTGTGAAGGAGCATGCAGTCTGACAGAGAGCCTGGGAGAATCCTCGATTGTCTGATCTAAAGCTGCAATAGGAGCTCACCATTCTGGCTGTGAGAGCGGTGGGGTAAATGGGAGGACCTTGATATTCCGTGGTGTAGATCCACACTTCAACATGTTATTGTTGAAATCCCTCTGTCAGAAACAGCACTGACAGAGAGTAACAGGAGGACGCTATTCCAAACACCGGTCCTACCCCGCCATTTGACATCGTTATGACTGACCAAATACATCGATATCTTTCCCCGATCCATCCACAGCAGCATGTCGCCCAAAGGGAAAAAGACATTTAAGCAATCGATGATGCCTACGCAAATATTGGAAGGGAATGCGTTTAGATTCAGTGGGTTTCTGCACGAAATTTGTAGGTTCCCTGGGTTAGCAGTTCATTCTGGTCTGATCATGCTTCAAATGATATGATTCCGTCAAAACTCACCAACAAGGGGGTAAGGAATTTTCTGTGTTAAACAGCAATTTCGAGAACCCCAGACGACAGGAATTAACGATGAATCAGCAGAATAATAATTGAATCAGCTGAAATCTAAACTCCGATTCTGGTGGAACTCAAAACAACAAACTTTCTATCGCAACGTTAACAATGCTCTAGAAATCTAACGCACTTTCCATTGCACCACCGAGCCGCGCTAGCCACAGTTTTACTGTACTCAAAGTTGTGGCTGTCATCGAGAACATATAAGAAATCTCCAGGGGAGTTCTTCAATGAGATCTTTTATTTGCAGACAAAAAACCGTGACACTCAGAAAGCAATTTCTTGAACGACCCGAAACTCAGGTTCCGTGACTCTTTATTCCTTTTCTTTTATTATATTTTTGTTAGCTTACCTGGATGCCCAACTGTGATAGTCAGAATTATTTCACTCCAAGTATCCAATAAACCACTATCGCTCTACTTCTGCCGATAGGGTTTTTCTATTGTCACGATTATGTATTTTACTGCCACCTCTGCTGCAATGATCTTACAGCCCAGACTAACCTGTCATGATTAGATTTTTCGCTACCCCATCTACCACAATGTTTTCCTGTCCCAAGCTGATGAAATATTTAATGCCTTTTCTCTGCTACAAGTGTTTCAAGCAGACTGACGTTACTAACTATCAATTATATACTTAATGTCAAGTCCTAAAGATTTATTGTCACGACTTGTCCAAATCTGCAATGATGATATTTAGCTGGCAAGGCTGACGGTAATAATTGTTATTATCTCAGCCTGTCATAGTAACCATTCAGCCCCAGTCTGACTCTGCTAATTGGTGGAGGAGCATTCCACTATGCTTATCCCATCCAGCCACAGTGGCCCCATCCTACCACAGTGACCTTTTGACTCGTATAGTATTCCACAGACCTCTTGTAACAGATCGACAGTAGTATCCATGCTTTTACCCTTCCCACGCTTTCTTGATCGGTATTTACCACATGGTGTTCCGACCTTTGATCAGATATCTGTTTGTCTTCGCCCCACTTTCCAGTACCTGGTCCTTATCCATGTGTGCTCCAGCTTCTCAAGTATTCGGCTCAATACTCCTGAAGTGTTTTGATGACTCATAGCTTTACCACACGTTCAAACAGTGAGTTCCAATTATACAAGACTCTCAGAATGAAAATGTTCTTCCTATATCTCCTCTGATTATCCTGCCTTTGCATTTAACGTCGATCTATGGTTGTAAACACTTGCCATAAGAAATTTCTTCCTATAACACGTATCTATCCCCTTACTGTACACCTTCAACTCTTCCGCAATCACTCTTCTCCGGTCTCAGATCAAGAGCCTGAGCTAAGCTGATTTATCTTCCCCATGACGAGATTGTCGTGCGGGAAAAGTACAGCCCATCAGGCAGCATCTGAGGAGCAGGCGAACCGACGCTTCTGGCATACGCCTTTCATTAGGAATTAGACGTGTAGGTGGGGGCGGAGAGATAAATGGGCGGCAGTTGGGGTTGGGTGGAAGGTAGCTGGAAAAGCGTTAATTGGATGGGGGCGAGGGAGAAAGTGATAAGTCAGAGGGGGAAAAGTTTAATAGGTCCGGAGGGATGTGCCGAGTTGGATGCTTCGGACTGTGATAATGTGAGGGGAGGGGAATTGAGGAAGATGTTGAAATCCACATTTATCCCGTATGGTTGCAGGGTCCCAAGGTAGGATATGGAGTGTTTTTTTCCCAAGCAGCGGGTGGTTACGGTTTTTTGGTGGCTTATGCCCGAAACGTCCATTGTTCTGTTCTGCAAACCACATTTCAGGGGAGATGTGAAATACTAAAGACTAAAAAATGGACAAAAAAAAAACTTATAGAATCAGAGTTAATGGAATTAGACGCAATGCAGACAGAAACCATTTGGCCAAATGAGTCTGCTCTGTGCCGCTGAAGAGATTCACACTCCCTCACCCTATCTTTCTAAACCCGCATTATTGATCCACCGACAAAAATAGAAATGAGTTCAAAAGCTCAGCGGGTCAGGCAACATCGGTGGAGAGAAATCAGAGTTAACATTGCGAGTCAAAAGGTGTTCCAAGGAATGGCCTGTTGATCCCAAATGGTCATTCGGTTTCCCTGAGCTGCGATTCCTACTTTTGTCTTTGATTTTGTCTTTGATTATACAGTCCATTCAGGTTTTGTTTGCCATCTCCCTGAAGTGCACATCTTTGGATATTGAGAAGGAATTGAAGCAGCCGGAAGAAAGCCACACGGAAGAGATGAGAAAAGGAGCGTGCAAATTCCACACGGTCAGTCACATAAGTCTGGAATCGAATGCAGGTTTCTGGCCTGTTAGCGCTCCCAAGCTGCAAGCGCCCGTCCCGGATGCGAATTGAACCCAATCTCACGCAGTGACAGGCAGTGCTTTTGCCCAGGAGTTCAATGCAAAAAGAAGCCTATCTATCAGTACTGCAAATCAATAATTGATAAACTATCCAAACTCTTTTTTTAAATCACTTGATCGACAGCCTTGTACTTCTTGTCGTCAAAAATTCACATCGGAATACTTCTAAAAGATAGGAGGATTTCTGCCTCTCCAATCTTTGCATGCACTGAGTTCCAGATTTCAACCACCCGCCGTTTCAAAACGAATGTCTGTGCATTCACTCAAATCTTTGCTCCTCTGTTCTTAAATGTATTACCCCGTGAGTGATCTCTCCATTATGGGCAAACTTTAGTTTCAGTCTACACTATCCGTATCCCTGATTATTTTGTATATCTCAATCATGTCTCCTCTCGATCTCTTCTGCTCTAAGTCTATCCAGTCTATCCAATCTATCTTCAAAACAGGAGCTCTTCTACTCAAACTATGTCCTGGTAAATCACCCCTGCATCATTTCCAGTGCTAACGTGATTGCAGAACTGCACACCATAGTCTAGATAGAGCCGAATGAGCAAGTAAAATAAATGATGTTGCAATCCGCAGAAAGAGGTCGTTTTGGAAAAACAAGTTTCTTTTCCTCAGTGCTGCCCTGTGTTCTTTTCCTGAGCCTGAAGTTCCAATAATATCTGATCCATGCCAGTAAAAGGTGCTACTTGAACATTGATATCAAAACGACGGTATCGAAATGGATTGACTGCTCTGAAGGTCGCAATGGTATGATTGAGGCATGTTCACCCAGCAACAGGGAGCGCAGCAGCACAGACTGAACAGGGTTCAATTTGAAAATGATTGTAAGGGAAATGGGAGGGGGAACTTAAAGGAGGTCAGTGATTGTGAGAGGGAGAGAAGTCTCCAAGAATGGGTGAGTCTGAATTCTGACATTTATCTCAGAGAGATTTGTGAGAGAGGTGTTTGATGAAAAAATCATAATGTCAGAGAAAGTTTTCATGTAAAATCAATTAATTCATTTCTGTGTTTCTTTGGCATGTACCACAAGGAGTTAAAATGGTTAGAACATTACATGCCGTAACTCGGATTCAATCGAGGTTCCTGCGGCCACAAAGCACAACACTGAACATTATACGATCCCTGGGCCATGCAGAGATGCGTGTTTGAAAAGAGCAGTAACTACAGTGACATAGGGCATGTTAGGAAGAATGCAGAGCCACAACAGGACTATTTGGCGAGCAAAAATAGACATGTGGGAACTCAGAATTGGCTGTATATTCAAATTGGATATTTCAAGAGGCTGAGTAAGTTCCATCGAGCACTGCATGTTGAAGAGTGAGGGTGATAGATTTTTACAAAACATCAAATTCTCAAAGGATACTTCAGGATATTGTTGAAATGTATGTTTCATCAGTAATGAGGTTTCACGATTGTTGCCACACGAGCTTCCCCACACAAGGAAGTACCCATTTCTGCAGTGGATCACATAATCCCAATTCCTCCACCCAGACTCAATGGTGCAGTTGCGAAGATCAAACTGGAAATTGGGATGGAAATGAGCACATGAAGCTACTGTGTCGCAACAGTGATGCGATCGGTGAGCACATGGTCCTTCTATGATGATACAGAGGCTGGGAGATCTCCTGGTCAAAGGCGGGGAGGAAGGGCATATTTGTCTCCGGTTATTAGATTATTAAGGTACAAAAGCAGCATTAACCCGCACTGCCGATTGTCTCAGTGGAAGCGTGCTGCAGCCTTAAGCGAGAGGTCGATGTATTGCAAGCATTCAGTGCAATTTTCCTTAACAATGCACTGTTTTGTCATTTTGACAGGTAAGAACTGTTTTTTGATCACATCATCCTCTTGCTCCCAGCAAACACTCCAGGTCAGCGTACATCAGTTTCATTCCAACACAGCCACATGTCATATTCTCACTCCCTCTGAGATGATTGGACTTGCCAACGTCATTCTCTGAGATGGAGCAACGTAGGATTGAGATGGTAGTGTAGTGAACAAAGAAGAACAAAGAACACAGAACATTTATAGCCCAGGAACAGGCCTTTTGGACCTCCAAGCCTGGGATGAACAAAATCAACTGTCTCATCCTAAGCAGCTGTTTCCATCTGCTCCCCATTTACTCACGCATCTATTAAGGCGCACCTTGAATGAAACGACCGTGCCTGCCTCTACTACCTCTGCTAGCAACGCGTTCCAGGCACCTACCACGCTCTGTGCTAAATACTTTCTTCATCTATCTTCCTTAAACGTTTCACCTCTCAACTTGAATGTGAGACCTCTCATTATTCAATCCCTTACCTGGGGAAAAAGCATCTCTATACACCCGGTCTTTACCCTTCAAGATTTTGTAGACCTAAATCAGGACCCCTCAATCTTTTTTTTCACTGAAAACAATCATAAACTTCTTAACCTCTCTTCACAGCAAGCATCTTCCATACCAGCAACATCCTCGTAAACCTTCTCTGCACCCTTTCGTAAACGTCCACTTCAACTGGGTAACTTGACGACCAGAACTGTGCACAGTATTCCTAAACGCGGCCGAACCAAAATCTTGTACAATTTTTGCATGACCTGCCAGCTCTTACATCCAAAGCCCGGTCATCTGACGACAAGCATGCCATTTGTTTTCTTGATCGCTCTATCGACCTGTGCCACCATCGTCATGGTACAAAGGACCTGAACTCCCAGATCTCTCCGCTCATCAAATTTCTCCAAGGCTGTTCCGTTTACTGTGTAGTTGGTTCTAGAATTAGGCTTCCCAAAATGCATCACTTCACATTTGCCTCGATTGAACTCCGTCTGCCACTTCTCCGCTCTACTCTCCCATCTATCTATATTATTCTCTATTCTTTGACGACCCCTATGCTTTCTGCTACTCACCAATCTTCGTGTCAAATGCAAATGTAGTGGCGATATATTGGGCTAGCAACACTTGGAGACTGGAACATGGCAGCTGCTGGTATTTAAATCGATTAATAAAATCTGGAATAATAACCCCGATCAGAGGAACAGAGGCAAAAAGTTTTAATTTGCTGAAAGCCCATTCATTCTTGTCCCTTGGAAAGGGGAATTTGCCATCCTTAATGAGACCTGCCAACATATGACTCCAGACTCACAACAGTGCTGTTCAACGATAGAATCCCTCTGACTCAGTTCAAGGTGAATTCAGAATGAACAACAAATAATGTTCAGCCCATGATGGCCACACTCCGTGGGAGAATAAAGAAGAATAAAAAAAATACATGGATGACGGGGAAAATTGGGAGTCATCTCGGCATGGACACAAATTCAACTGATTATCCAATCTAAATAGATACATGGATACACACATCGCCAAGATGTCAGGTCCATAGGGGGACTTCGGGAAAGGATTCAATTACCCGCTGAAGTGTAAACCTACTTGCCCAGGCACAATGTGGACAGGTCATTCACCACTCCCATATGTGAGAAGGGATCACTCAGGAGGCCAACTGGCAGAGTCACCAGCATGTTGACAAATGACATCAGGGGTCCGATTATGCTGTTATTGCAGGTGTTCATCACATCCAGCAATGAACCATGTTTGGACGCTTGTTTCCAGTGGAGTTCTATTGTTTCGTGACGGAGATCAACGATTCAGACTTAGTTATAGGAGTCATGATTTAGAAGTTTGCAGAGGATGCAACAATTGGTCGTGTATTTGACTATGATGAATAATGTCAGGGCCTGCAGAGATGTATCAATCAGGTGAATGGAATTGAATCCAGACCAATAAGTGGTAACGAATTTGGAGAGTTGAAACAATAACAGTGAGGATTCTGAGTGGTGAACAGAACAAACAGGAACAAAGGGATCTTGGAGTGGATATTCACAGATCACTGAAGATTTTTGGATAGGGAGCTCAGATGTTCGAGAGTATTTTTGGATATTTTCTGTTGTTGACCCTCGGTTGTGGGTGATATTCGATATTTAGCAACCGCCAGTTTAGGAAACAACTAAAAGAATGAGCACAAGTCTGGTCAATGCAATTATTAACATTTTAAAATTTGTAAGACAAAGGATGGAGGGCTGAAGTATTCCACTTTGACGATCAAGACTGCTTCATCACTCAATGGATTTACCACTGATACATCTTCAAGTCATGCCGGTATGTGCCTTGGAGGGTAACTTGCAAATGGTCGCGCTTCAGTGCATATTCAAACTTGTCCTTATATTCAGCACAGTTTTTGAGATTTGAATGTTCTGTCAACACAGCCTGGATGACTTACTCCACCGCATCTTGGAGGTGGTGCACTCTACTGCAATCGTGCCTTAGCAGTGAGGGTAATAAACATTCAGGTCTTGAACGTGGTACAGTAAAGGGACTGCATTGTCGTGGAGGATGTCCAGTTCCTTCAGTGGTATTGAAGCTGCACACATCCAGGCAAATGAAGCGAGTTCTGTTACACATCTAATTTGTGCCTAACAAATGATGCAGGCTTCACGGAGACATGAGTTGTGTTAATAATCAACCAGAGTCGACTGACGGACATTTTTTTGTAGTCAACTTCTTTATTTGGGCGGTCAGGTAACATTTCTCCTAAATATTAGCTCCCAGCGCGATTACACGGAGGACTTCAGTTACAACGAAGTCATTGAATGTGAATAGAATATGATTAGATTCTCATTTGTCAAAGTTATCATTACTGTATTTGGTCCATGTGTGGACTAATCCGATTCCAATCACTATCTGATTTCAAGTTCTAGTTCCCGTGCTGTAAGGGACAGCATAGATTTACGAGGATGCTGTCAACTTTGGATAAAATGGAGCTTCGTGGAATGATTGGTCAGGCTGGGATTATTCTCCCTGAAACAAAACCCACCCATTTAGTGGGCGGCACGGTGGCACAGTGGTTAGCACTGCTGCCTCACAGCACCTGTAGACCCGGGTTCAATTCCCGACTCAGGTGACTGACTGTGTGGAGTTTGCACGTTCTCCCCGTGTCTGCGTGGGTTTCCTCCGGGTGCTCCGGTTTCCTCCCACAGTCCAAAGATGTGCAGGTCAGGTGAATTGGCCAAGCTAAATTGCCCGTAGTGTTAGGTAAGGGGTAAATGTAGGGGTATGGGTGGGTTGCGCTTCGGCGGGTCGGTGTGGACTTGTTGGGCCGAAGGGCCTGTTTCCACACTGTAAGTCTAATCTAATCTAAAACCGTGGGATCTTGACAGGGAAGATATAGGCAGGTGGTTTGGCCTATGCTCTGATGAGAGCACCAGAGGACATTATCTCAGAATGAGATATCGCCCATTTAATTCAGAAATGAAGAGTAATTTCCATGCTCAGAGAATCTGTGGCTTTTTGTTTTGGCAACCGAAGTAGAGGCGAAGTTGTTGGGTATTTTCAAACTGTGTCAGGTACTTAATCAGAAAGATAATGAAGTTTGTCGAGGTAAGTGAGCAGAATGGAGTTGAAGATTATCAGATCAACCATGAGTTCGTTGTATGGTGGGGCAGACACGATGGGCTGAATGGCATGCATCCATTTTGTTAACATTTGGTCTAACGCTAAATTTTATTCATAAACTGAGAATTGTGAGTGGATGGGATGAAGTGATAGAAAAGGTTTATCAAACAGATCAAGAACGAAGCTCATAAGTTCATGAAGAAGAAATGTGCTGTCACCTGGGGACAACAAATGGCACTCTGCACAACACAGGTGGCCGTTTACAGAAGCTGTGATTGCTGAAGAAAATTGATCGACCTTGTACAGGTAGCAAGTCAGTCATCACGCTGCATGTGGAAGAAAGAAAGGTTAGTTTCATTGGAGTAGTTTGCTGCGGTTCCAATTCCGAGTGACTGTTTGAAATACTGATCAAATCATTGTGTGGACTGTTAGGTTAAAATAATGATGAGCAATCCCATTGGATAAACTTTTGCTCCAGATCACTTGTTAGTTATTTCTCTTTCTGTCGATGTAAACTGATAGAAAGACAAAATGGAAAGAGGTGCATAAAGAAAAAAATGTGTTCCCTCTAATTACACCAACTTAATTTACAACCGAAAAGAACATCTGCTCTCATTTTTTATTTCAACTTTTATGTGGTGTTGATTATTCGTGAGTCTCCCGTACAGTGAAGCGCAAGAACACAATTCTCGATCTAGTGTATACCAGAGGTGTGAGATGCAATGTTAAAATGCAGCAGTGGTTTGTGGAATTAGCAACCAAAATGTGACTCGAACCCGTGAATGCGGAGCATGGTGGTATAATAATCCATTACCGTAATCTCTCGGTCTCCTCAGCACGTTTTGGAAATGGGTGACATGTCACCTCATCAAGGCAACATGTGGTGAAAGTCGTGGTTGAGAAATGTCTTGAGCTAAATTGAATCCAAACCATTGCGTTTCTGCTTTCACCAGAATTACAATAACAGCAAAATTCAAGAAGTAGACATGCTCAGAATGAAACAGTGAACAATAATTCCCCGTCATATTCACACCCACATTTTGCCTTCACTCATAATTTCTTCAGTGACGTTCTCTTTCACATGAAGAAGTAGCTATGGCGAGTGATATAAATATGATGTTGTGGTTCAATAGCCGTTCTCATATGGCTTAACTGAATTACGTTAAATCACAAGAAAAGCTTTTTTGTTCGTTTCATTTTATTAAGTGAACTGAAAGTCACACAGTTCATTGTAATAATCGGAAGTGCATTAGATTTATCTCATTGGAACGATTAATGATATATGCAAATTTGTTCCGAATTTATTTCAGCTGAAAGAAAATACTGCCATTTATGCGTTTCAACTCCAACAGTTTGTTAAAAAAACAGTTTCGATCCCCGCTATATTGATGTTCAAAACACAACTGCGGTGTGGGAATGTGCTGAATATTTAAAGTGTCTGTCCTGTCATGGTCATGTTCTCCTCCCGAACAGAAAATCGCAAGCAGCTCGAATGTTGCTTTGTTTTCCAGGCAAGTTGAGTTTTTAGTGGAACGGAATGGAGACTTTTATTTCATCGCTGTTGTGAAACAAAGTCCTGCGGTGACTCGATTCCTCGTTGTTTGGTTTTCTGGCCAATGGGAAAATCTTTCCAATGCATATGTTATTGAATTTCTCCCATTTCCTCATCCGATTACCATTGCAATTTTCTGAGCGCAATAGCCTCCTCCGCTCCCTCTGGTAGCTCATTCCATGCACCCATAACCTTGTGTGTGGGAAATGTGCCTCCAGGTCCTTTGTCAATTTCAGACCACTCACCTTAAACCTATGCTCTCGAGTTTCCAACTCACCCTAGCTTGGGTAAAACACATTAATGCTCAGTTCACAACCCTTCCATAAAATCATGTCGTATCCATTATGCTGCCGGGAAGGTTGTCCCAGCCTATTCCACTTCACTCTACAGTCCAAACATTGACGACATCCTTGTCTATATTTTGTCACCAATTTCACGTCCCTTTTTTTTTAACTTTTTCAAGATGTCAATTACCCTGGATAACAACGAGCGATTGGAAAAAGAAAGGTGAAACGTAGAATGGCTTCAACTTTCAGTGCTGGATGCCACAGAGCCGCAGCACACCCGGCTGAGGCTTGTTTTTGTAGTGTAGTGGTCATCACGTTCGCCACACACGCGAAAGATCCGCAGTTCGAAACTGGGCAAAAACTGCTTTGTTCTTCAATTGCAGCCTTTTACACGGACAAGAACGGAGCTTTCTTGCTTGCTCTCCCATCTGCAAACCTGCCTTCGAAAATACTCGAACAAATCTGCTCTCTTTGTGAAATGTGATGCAATTCCATTTAATTAGTGAGCCAAGCATTGTAAAGGTTTTCTCCAACCTGGTTCTGATCATAAGTCATTCTGTTTGAGAGTGTAGTTACCGCGTTCTGATCCCTTCCACGAAAAACTGTCCCGCATTTGCATTCCTTGCGCAGCCGGACCGCTTCAAAGACAGGGAAGAAGCTGATGCGCTGGTGTCACAGTGCACCACTGATTCCTGAACTAGTCTGTCTGTCAAATGTACACCAAAGTCGTCTCTGCAAGGCCTCATTTGGAAGCTCTCTGTCGTTATTCAACGTGCGAGAATTGGCAGCAGAGGTGCTGAACCATGGCTTGGATCAGTTCGCACGTTAGTGACTCATTCTATCAGCAACAGCAATGAAAGAAATTGCACTCTCAGAGGAACCTCTGGACTTGTGATTTCATAGCGTCGCTAGTATTAAGGTGAGCCCCGAGATCTAAGCCATGTTGGAACTGAAACGGAGGAATTGACAGAGAGGCTGCAGAATAATATCGCAACCTTTTGGTTTTCTTTAAATCACTGACGAGCAGGAAACTGTAAACGGGAGGGCGAGTGGGAAAGTGAGGCAGTTGCAGCTCTGATGAAACTCCTTCATTGTAAGTCACTCAGCAACAAGAGACGTGAAGGTGACTCAGGCGTGAGAGCTCTTCACATCGAGAACAAAAAGCAATCAAGTGCAGTTAGCACCTCTCCCGGAGTGGGGGTGGGGTGAGATAATTACCTTTTGACTTCAGTTACTATGTTCAGAAACTGCCTTTTAAATTGAGGTGAACAGAAACTGCGTTTCTAATAAGCACCATGGAATTTAGCAAGATTTATTGAGTCGCTTCTCGTCGATTCCCACACAGGTTTCCAACTAAGTCGGTATCGATGTGGCTCATGTCCAGGTGTGAATATCCCTGCAGCCAATTGCACGGTTAAGGTAAAAGGCAAGGAAAGTGGCATCTCGAACTGGCCCCGAGGTCAAAGCATCCTCACAATGTGATCTGTCGTTCTCGAATTGTAATGCTACCTGCTGTATAAGGTGGAGAACATTCTTTGGGACTCTTATCCTGCAAAACAGACACAGTGACTGAAAACATAGTGCACGGTATGATGTGGAACACGGCCTGCTCAGCTTTGTGCATTTTCCCTGTAGTCCGGTGTGTTTCGTGTTCCGTGTAAAGGTGACAGTTGTCCTGTTTCGAGCAATGGGTGAAATCATTCAGCAAAACAAGAATCGAAATTGCAGTAATGTCAAGCAGCTCATGGTGATTTGAACAAATCATAACCGAACATATATTCTCACGCAGTCAAAGATACATTTCTGGCTGAAAAGAGTCTGGGAAGATAGACTCAGCTTACCATTGATTTTTGTCCGGATTGATGGGCTTTCGTTATCTGCTGCGAAATAGACATTGTAGCAGGGCACATCCCAGCAGCTGTGCGAGTCGGAGAGGGACCAGGGAACCCTTTTCATGTGACTTTGCATGTGTGGTTATGCAGGAACACAATTCGAAATGCAAGAAAATGGGCGCCCAGGCTGTCTGGTAGTGTGGCCGAACGGTCTAAGTCGCTGGATTCCAGTTTCCAGCACTGAAAGGGGCGTGAGTTCGAGTCCCACCACTGCCATTTCAGCTGATCAACTCCTCCGCCGCAGCCCTGTTAAAATGCTGCTTTGATCCCCGCTGTATTGGTGATTCAGGGGAATTAACTGTGGAAACGTGCCGAATGTTGTCAAGACTCTCTGCTGTCATGATGTTGCTCGCCTCCCCAGCAGAAAACGGCAAACAACTCAGCTGTTCGTTTACGTTCCAGGCAAGTTGAGTTTTTACTGGAACCGAATGGAGACTGTAGTGTCATCGCTGTTGTGAAACAAAGTCCTGCGGTGAGTCGATTCATCGTTATTTGGCTTTCTGGCGAATGGGAAAATCTTTCCAATGCATATGTTATTGAATTTCTCCCTATTCCTACATTTCCGTCCTGGAGACACCGGAAGGGAAAGGTAATCTAATCGAGACTGTGATTGGTGAAATTCACTTTTTTATGGCACATACTTATTATATTCTTTCTTTCTCTCTTTTCAGCATTGTCTGGGAAGTGGTGGTGCACTAAGGCTGCAGTATGTTTGAAAGAGTAGTTTGGAATTGCCCTGTTGTTAGTTGTGAGATTACTTTATGCCTCATGCCCTCGGACTATCTCACATTTAGCATTCATGCTTCGCTGTGTCTAAACATGCATTAGGAATGCCAGTTTTGTTTGTGTTCCGTGTTAAATGCTTTCTGTTTGCGATTCGCTCAATACATTACGAGTTAACAGGGGTTATGAGGTAACTTGCAGCAGCAAAAATCCTCAACTGAGGCTCTGGGAAAGTATCACGAAGCATGGTCAGTCGGAGCAAAAGTAAGGAAGTCGTTCGTTTCTGCAGTGTTTCACAATACTACCTTTCCCGTGAGCAGTCGAACAGACTAAATGACTGTGCTACAGACTGCGACGGCAAGCTCCGCTAAAAAGTAATCCTTTAAAACCGGTGTAAGCAACGCAAGGTTATTGGGGTACACCGCGTGGAAACAGATACTTCGGTGTATCTCATCCATGCTCACCACATCACCAAAATTAAACAAGTCCCGTTCCACAGCATTTGGCCTCCATCCCTCTAAACCCATACTATCCAGAAACTCATCCGATTACCATTGCAATTTTCTGAGTGCGATAGCCCCCTCCACTCCCTCTGGTAGCTCATTCCATACACGCACAACCTTTTGTGTGGGAAATGTGCCTCGGGGTCCTTTGTCAATTTCAGACCACTCACCTTAAACCTATGCTCTCGAGTTTCCAACTCACCCCAGCTTGGTTAAAACACGTAAATACTCAGTTTACAACCCTTCCATAAAATCATGTCGCAGCCGTTATGTTGCCGGGAAAGTTGTCCCAGCCTATTACACCTCACTCTACAGTCCAAACATTGACGACATCCTTGTCTATATTTTGTCACCAATTTCACGTCTATTTTTTTCACTTTTTCAAGATGTCAATTACCCTGGATAACAACGAGCTATTGGAAAAAGAAAGGTGAAACGTAGAATGGCTTCAACTTTCAGTGCTGGATGCCACACAGCCGCAGCGCGCCCGGCCGTGGCTGGTTTCTGTAGTGTAGTGGTTATCACGTTCGCCTCACACGTGAACAGTCCCCAGTTCGAAACTGGGCAGAAACTGCTTTGTTCTTCATTTGTAGCCTTTTACACGAATAAGAACGGAGCTTTCTTGCTTGCTCTCCCATCTGCAAACCTGCCTTCGAAAATGCTCAAACAAATCTGCTCTCTTTGTGATTCAATTCCATTAAATTAGTTTGCAAAGCATTGTAATGTTTTTATCCAACCTGGGTCTGATCATATGACATTCTGCTTCAGAGTGTAGTTACAGCGTTCTGAATCCTCCACCAAAAGCAGTACCGCGTTTGCATTCCTTGTGCAGGCGGGCCGGTTCAAAGACAGGGAAGAAGCAGACGCGCTGGTGTCACAGTACACCACTGATTCCTGAACTAGTCTGTCTGTCAAATGTAGCCCAAATTCGTATCTGAAAGACCTCATTTGGAAGCTGTCTGTCGTTATTCAACGTGCGAGAATTGGCAGCAGAGGTGCTGAATCATGTTTTGGATCAGTTCGCACGTTAGTGACTCATTCAATCAGCAACAGCAATGAAAGAAATTATACTCTCAGAGGAACCTCTGGACTTGTGATTTCATAGCGTCGCTAGTATTAAAATGCGTCCCGAGATCTAAGCCATGTTGGAACTGAAACGGAGGAATTGACAGAGAGTCTGCAGAATAACATCGCAACCTTTTGGTTTTCTTTAAATCACTGATGAGCAGGAAAATGTAAACGGGGAGAGCAAGTGGGAAAGTGAGGCAGTTGCAGCTCTGGTGAAACTCCTTCTTTTTGAGTCACTCAGCAACAAGAGGCGTGAAGGTGACTCAGGCGTGAGAGCTCTTCACATCCAGAACAAAAAGCACTCAAGGGCAGTTAGCACCTCTCCCGGAGTGGGGGTGGGGTGAGATAATTACCTTTTGATTTCAGTTACTATGTTCACAAACTGCCTTTTAAATTGAGGTGAACAGAAACTGCATTTCTAATAAGCACCATGGAATTTAGCAAGATTTATTGAGTCGCTTCTCGTCGATTCCCACGCAGGTTTCCAACTCAGTCGGAATCGATGTGGCTCATGTCCAGGTGTGACCATCCCTGCAGCCAATTGCACGGTTAAGGTAAAAGGCAAGGAAAGTGGCATCTCGAACTCGCCCCGAGGACAGAGCATCCGCACAATTTGATGTGTCCTTCTCGGATTGTAATGCTACCTCCGCTTTTAGAGTGGAGAGCATTCTTTGGGCATCTTATTCCGCAAAACAGACTCAGTGACTGAAAGGATGCTGCACGGTATGATGTGGAACACGGCCTGCTCAGCTTTGTGCATTTTCCCTGTAGTCCCGTGTGTTTCATGTTCCGTGTAAACGTGAAAGTTGTCCTGTTTCGAGCAATCATTGAGCAAAACAAGAATCGAAATTGCAGTAATGTCAAGCAGCTCATGGTTATTTGACCAAATCGTAACCGAACATATACTCTCACGCATTCACAGAAACATTTGTAGCTGAAAAGAGTCTGAGTAGGTAGACTCAGCTTACCATTGCTTTTTGTCTGGATTGAGGGGCTCCTTCTTTGTGTTTCACTCAGCAACCAGAGACATGAAGGTGACTCAGGCAGAGCGCTCTTCACATCGAGAACAAAGAGCACTCAAGGGCAGTTAGCACCTCTTTGACATCTTCTGGGGTGGGGTGGGGTAATCACCTTTTGACTTCTGTTAATATCCTCAAAAACTGAAAGTTGTCCTGTTTCGAGCAGAGGACGAAATCATTTACCAAAGCAACAATCCAAATACCAGCAATATCATGCAGCTCATGGTTACTTTGCCCAATCATAACCGAATATACATTCTCTCATACAGACATTACATTTGTGGCTTTAGCAAATCTCAGAAGCTTGATTCCAGCTATCAAATGATTTTTGGCTGGATTGAAAGTTTGTTGCGAGATTGATATTGTAGTTGGGCATATCCCTGCAGCTGTGCCAGCAGAAGAGGGATCCCAGAACTGTTTCCCTGTGACTTTGCTTCGAATGTTTCACAGGAGCACCATGGAAGGTGTAAGACAATATACTGCACCTGTGGCTGGTTTTGTGGCCAAGTGACCAAAGAAACCGCTTTCTCACTACAAGCTCTCAGGTGACTTGAGTTCAAATCCAACCGCTGCCCTTTGTGGGTGTGCTGTCTGTTTTACTGTAGCCTGTTAAATGCTGCTGTGTTTAAATTCCAACACAACCATGTGGTTTTGCTTTTGGAAATGTACCTCTGATTTGGGAGAGTGCACACTCTCTATCCTGTCAATGTTCATGCTATTATGATCACGTTTGCGTCCCAAATGAAATGTCCCGGTCTCAAGCGGTTCTACGGCTGCATCATGTTCCGGCCAAGTTGTGTTATTCACTGTTTTCACTGAAACAGAACGGAGATTGGTATTGCATCGCTGTTGTGAAACAAAATCCTGCAGTGATTTTACTTCCCATTATTTGGTGTTCCGGCGAATGGGAAAATAATTCCACTATATTGTGATGTCATATGGTCTTAAATTTCTTTTATTTCCTTCCCTTCTGCCCTGGAGATGGAGGAAGCAGGCACTGCCGCATTGCTGATCGGATGGGCAAATTAATCTAAACGAGATTGTGTTTGGGAATCTCTTAACTTTTCATGGTCCATTCATGTTCAGTTCTTTCTTTTCCCTCATTTCGGAGCTTTTCGGGAGGTGGCGGTGCACCAAGTTTCCAATACATTTTGGGAGTGCAGTTTGGAATTCCTCTGAAGGATCTGGCAGCTGTTTATGGCTGATTGCCCTCGGACTGTACCCAGAACAGCATTCATGCTTCAATGTCTCTTAAAATGCATTTTAAATAAACTCCCATTTCCCAGCATCTGGCCCCTATCCCACTAAACCTTTCCTATCCAGAAGCTCAGCCGGTTGCCATTGAAATCTTCTGAGTGTACGAGCCTCCTTCACTTCCTCTGGAAGCTGATTCCATACCCTCACAACCTTCTGTGTGGGAAAGGTGCCTCAATCCCTTTTATATTTTACCGTCCCACCTTAAACCTATGCTCTCCAGTTTTTAACTCGCCCCATATTGCAGAGATCAATAAGTCAAATTTTTCTGTTGACAAACCTTCCTTCAGGCCATGCCCGACGATGAAGGGTAAGACGTCCCAGCATGTTCAGGCTCGCCCGACATTCGAAACTGTGCACCCCTGACACCATCTTTGTCTATATTTTGTGAGCAATTTCACGTCATTTTCTTATTTTTTTAATGATGCCAATTACGCTGGAGAATAACCAGCTCCTGGAAACTGAAAGATGAAGCGTTGATGGGCTGTAAAGTTTAGTGCTGGCCGACTCTGAACACCAGCTGCTCGCGGGGATGTTGCCTGTAGTGTAGTGGCTGTTAGAGCCACCTCATACACGAAAAATCCCCACTTCAAAATCGGGCATGAATAGCCTTATTCCCGATGGCAGCCTTTCAGACTGACATGAGCAGAGTTTTATAACTTGCTGTTCACGTCAGCAAACCTGGCTTTGAATTTGCTCGCTCATACATGCTTGCGTGATGAAACGGAATACAATCCCATTTCATTTCTGTGTGAAACATTGTCACAGTGGTCGCCAAACTGGTTTTGAATATGCACAGATGTGTACAGCACTGATGGCCATTCTGTGTCACAGTGGAGTTCCTGGACTCTGATCCTTCCACTAAAAACAGTACCACATTTGCTTTCCTTGGGCAGGCGGCCTGGTTAAAAAGCCAAGGGGCAAAGGTTCCCAGCAAAAATCCTCAACTGAGAACCTGGGCACGTTTCATGGGGAATGGTCAGTGGGAGTAACATTGTGGAAACATCCGGTTCTGCAGTGTTTCTAAACACTAAATTCAAGAGCGATTGGATTTTAGTATTCTGAGGCATAATTTAAATTGATTGGTAAAATTGGAATTGTTTCTTAATTAGCAAAAAAAACTTGTTCCACAGCCAACCGTTTTCAATTTTCCAGTACACGCTGAGACTGCTTGTTGGTCATCACAGGTATTTGTCAGCGCTCAGTTCCGAACAGCATTCACTCTCATTTAAAGGTGGAGGGCACGTCTTCAACTTCATAACACTGTTCTCATCACAAAATCCTGCAGCTTCTAATCTTGGGGACAGGGGTTGGATTGCAACTGTTACCGTATTAAATGTAAAGATTTTCACACGGGAAGCGCCGTTCATGAGGTGGGAGTGGGGATGGGGGAGTTTCTGTAAGCTGTGTCCCAGGGCTGTGGAGGGAGCTGCAATGGCCACTTTCTGTTGACAGCAGGGGTCTGGAGAGAGCAGTGTTTGTCCCTATCTTACTCCATGTGGGGTCAGGGAACACAGAATCATCGATGGTTTGGCTGCAATTCAATTTTCCATGGATTTTCCGGTTTAAATGGAGGTAGGGTGGTATTCCCATCGTCTGATCTAGAACAACCAAGGTCTCGAAATACCAACCTTTATCTTGCAGCCTCCTGCTGCCCATTTGAGCCACTCAGCCTGTCACCAACCAGGTGTGCCGATTTCCCTGAAGCAGGAAGGTTAGCGGGGATCTGAAGGGCGGCGGAACAGCTGGAGCTCTCACTGTTTTCAGAGTCTGTCACCAATTTTCCTGCTTTCCTCACCGAGAATGTCAGAGAGCTTGAGGGGTCTGCAAACACCCAGAGGGAAAGGAACCATCACAAATTGGAACATACCCAGATCCTTCATTGTGACTGCCTGAGCTACATCACTATGACTCTGGTACTGGGATAATTCAAGCGCACGGCTTGACAGAATCTAGAAATTAAATACAGAACTTCAGGCTGTTCAGTCCAAATGCAATCCATTAAGATACAGTGGATATTGAATCCCTTCCATATAACCACTTCATCAAATCCTCCCTGTCAATCTATCCACAAACTTAATTTTTCTATGTCTTCGTCCATTTCCCCCAGCTAATGTGAACATCTTGTTTTCATCTTCCTTATCTATACCAATTGAAAGCCAATAAGCTCTATCGCATATCGCTTCAACTCCAGTTGCTCCATTGTATCATAAATCACTCCTGAAAGCTTCTGGTGAATGAATGAGCTTATCCCCTCTCCTCCTCTTCCACGCCCCTCTTCTCCACCCCTTCTCCTGAACTCCTTCCCTACCGTCTCGTATCCTCTCCTCCCACCTGTCCTCCCTTCTACTCTCGCCACTCTCTCCTGCCCCCTCCTCCCTGTCTCTGCTCCACTTCCCTGCTCACTTTCCCCCTCCTTCCCCCACTTCTGCCTCTCCTCCCCACTCTCTGCTCCCCTTCACCTCCCACCGTTCTCTCCCTCCTCATTTTCACCTCTTTCCTCCCCAATCCTCCACACATCCTCCACCTCTCATGTCCCTCTCTCCTCCACACTCCCACCCCCTCTCCCCTACTCCACCCAAACTCCCCCTCGCCTCACACCCCAAATTCTCCCTACGTCCTCACTTCCTCCTCTCTCCTAATCCCTCTCCTCCCCCTCTTTCCCATCACTTGTCCCCCCATTTCATTTGCTCTCTCCTCCTCGTCCTCCACCTTCCACTTGCTCCCCACCTCTACTCCTCTCCTTCATTCCTCTCCTTCTCTCCTACAACCACCTACCCATACAGCCTCCACCCCTCTACTCCCCCTCACGCCATCCAATCCTCGCTCCTCACCCCCTGTCCTCCTGTTCCCCCTCCTATCCAACTCCTCCTACCCTCTCCTCCCATCTCTCCTCCTGGTCTCGCCCACCTTTCTCAGCTCTCTCCTACCCCCTCTCTCCTCCAGTCGTCTATCCACCTCTTCTTTCCTCTGCCCTGCCTCTTTTCCCAATCCAATTATCCCCACACCTCCCCCTCCTCCACCCTCTATTCTCCCTCTCCCTCCTCCCCTCTCCCTCCCGTCCCCTCCCCACTCTCCCTCCTCATCTCTCACATTGAAAGATGAGGCAAACAAAGTGGTCAAAAACGGCATTGAACTGTAAGATTGGGGAAGTGTTAAAGATCAGAAGAAAGCCACAAAAAGAGTGATAAAGAACTGTAGGAAAGAACAGGAGAGAAAAGATGTATCACGGAATTGAAAGATAGATAGCAGAAGTTTCTACGAAAACTTTAAATGAAAAAGAGTGGCTAAGGTAAATGTTGGTCGTTCTGGGGATGAGAAGGGACATTTAGTTATGGGATATGATGAAATGGCTGAGGCACTGAACAGGCATTTTGCATCGGTCTTCACAGTGGAGGGCGCTAATAACATGCCAGAGATTGGCAAAGAGATGGAGTCGGTGAGGACCTGGAAGCAAACATTATTATGGAACGCTAGTGTTGGGCAAGACCATGGAGCTAAGGATAGACAAGTCTCCTCTCCTGGTGTCATGCATCCCAGCATGCTAAAAGAGACAGCAGGGGATAGAACAGTTGCACTGTCAGTAATTTTCCCAATTTGCTGGACTACAGTGGCGCCGCTGTTGAAAAAAAAGGTAAACAAAAGATGGGGAAGTATAGATCAGTTAGCGTAACATCTGCCGTGGGGAAAATGCTTGAGTGTCTTATCAAGGAAGAAAGAGCAAGGCACTGCTGGATCCGAAAATGAATACCTTCCCACACATGGAACAGCTGAACGACTTCTCCCCCATGTGAATAGGGTGATGTTAAATAAAGACCATTGAATTTAAGACCTTTACAGATCTTAAAGATTTTTTCCCCACAGTCAGGGGAAAGCTCTCTTGTCAGTGTAAAGCCACTAGTGTGACATGAAACTCGATGACAAAATAAATCTCATCGCACAGAATGTCATTCCACATAAAAAGGAGGATGTGGAGGCTTTGGACAGCGTGATAACAGGTTTACCAGGATGTTGCCTGGATTGGGAGAGGTTGGAAAGACTTGGATTTTTGTCCTGGGGAAGTCAGTGGCTGCGGGTGATCTGAAAGACTCAGACAGGGTGAAAAATCTGAATCTTTTTCCAAAATGAAAATGGTAAATTCTACAGGCCATAGATTTAAGGGAAGTGGAGGTAAGTTTAAAGGAAATGAAAACTGAAATAACTGCAGATGCTGTAAACCAGAAACAAAAACATTTTCGGGAAAAGTTCAGCAGGTCTAGCAGCTTCTGTGAAGATAAATTAAAGTTAACATTTCTGAGGGTGACCAGACCCGAAATATTAGCAGATTTTTCTTCACAGATGACGCATGATCTGCTGAGCATTTCCAACAACATGTGCAAGTTTAAAGCAGTTGTGTCAGACAAGTTTCTTATGCAGAAGGTGGTAAGTGACAAGAATGTCCTTTCCTGAGAGATAGGAAAAGCAGAAAAAATCGCAACTTTTAAGAGGCATTTGGGCAGACACTTAATCAGGCATAGGTTGGCAGGGATATGGATCATGTACAGGCAGATGGAATTAGTTTGGAATAGCATCATGATCCGCACAGACATGGTGGGCCGATTATTCCGGTGCTAGACACTTCTGTTTTCCAGAGGGTAGAATGTGTGGAGGAGAGTTAATAATTTGAGTGGAATATGTCTCTTCATGAGAACACACAGTAAGTTCATTCATTTTCAGAGAAGCAATGTAGAAAGTCAATATATATTTGAATGACACAGACACAACGCGCAGGACAGCAGGAATGGGGGACAATGTGTACCACTTATTAAAGGAGAGAAAACATAAAGTGTTTTGAGTAAAACAAATGGGATGCTGGGCTTCATTAATAGGGGAATGATAACAAACTCATGGAAAAGATGCTGACCCTTGACAAAGCTCTAGATAGGTCACAGTCAATCATTTCATCCAATTCTGGTCAAGAGATTTCTGGTCAGAACGAGGAAGTTAAAATACTAAAGAGGGACCAGTTCCGTACCTTTTGCTTCTCTTTCAGGACACCGTGGGGTCTGAAGGGTTAAATATTCCCCTGCCAAAGGCCTTATTTCACCAACTGAAGGCCTGTACTCTTAGAATACAGACAGAACACTTCAGAAGGGGGGAGGCTGACAGTATCTCAAAATAGAATGCATTGCAGCCACACATGTAGATTGCCCTGTAACCCCAGACAGAGGAATTCGCCCTTTCCAGACAAGAGAGCCCTGGGCATAACCCTGTTAAACTGCCTCCCGCTCCCATTGTCTTACCTCCCCTCCATGTTAGCATAGGTAAGTGAATCCCCCATTTACTGAAGGAAGAACCCTCCAGCCTTAATCTCTTCCCATCAACACATAATCATGAACAATACGATAATCAGTTTCTGTAATCCATTCACACTTTATCACAGGACACCGCCATTCATCAAGCTTTGTAAGGTCATAATTACCAGCTTTAAACTATGTAATGGCAATCGCCCATGTGATTCCCTAATTGCCCAGAGGGCAGGTAAGAGTCAACCACATTGCTGTGGGTCTGAAGTCACAATGTCGGCCAGACCAGGTAAGGATGGCAGCTTCCTTCCTGAAAGGGCATTAGTGATCCAGATGGGTTTTTCTGGCAATCGATTAATGGTCATCATTAGATTCTTAAATTTTCAAGTTTTTTAAAAAATATAATTCAAATTTCCCCATCTGCTGCAGTAGGGTTTGAACTCAGGTCTCCAGAACTTTATCTGGGGCTGTGGATTAACTGTCTAGCGACAATATCACTCGGCCAATATTTCCTCATATCGCTGTCCATCTACACAGAATAAACAGCGATTATCTGGTACATCAGAACTGGTTAATCACACATACATTTGCTGAATAATTGCAGGAGTTGGATGTTGGTGGGCTATTGACATCCATCTATGAACCATGCGTATTCTGAGGTTTGTTTCTGATCATGATTGGAAACACCATCAGTCTTGTTATCTTTTGGGGATAAAAACAGTTTCAATTAGCTTTCTGTTAAATACCTAGCAATCAAGTCGATCCCATAACTCTCAGGCAGATTAGTTTTCTTTGAAGAGCTCCTCATCTCCCCAACCTCCTCCATCCTCACCTCCAACAGTACAATAATCTCACAGAGTCTCTTTGTGACTATGAATGAGACAATCTGATCAGCTGCTTCTTTCCCTACTCCTATGTCAATTTGGATCTTAATCTCCCCTTGCTGCAGTTGTGAAACTGCATCATTGTACAGAGTTGCTCGTATTTCATGTCTTGGACTGTCAGTGTTCATGATACTGTATGTAGCTTCTTGTACATCAGGTTTACAGTGCAAGAGTTTAGCTCTTGCCTTCCAACAACAGTAGAGTCGTACTCCCACAAAGCTTACAGAATTCCGGCCCAGCATATTCCCCAACTTCCCTCCTTCCATCAAACCAGAGGATCAGCCCTTATTCAACTGAGAGAATTCAGGAGGGCATGTCAGTAACAGCAGCATGAATACCTAAAAATGGGGTGTTCACCTGATGAAGTTACCAAACAGCATAAGCAGCAAGTGATAGACAGAGTGAAGCAATCCAGTAAACAACGGAACAGATCTAAGATCTGTAGTTCAGCCACAACCAGTTGTGATTGAAGTCAAAGGACAGCTGGAGTCCTGAGGACAGTTCTCTCCAAGATATTAATCAACAAGAATGTCAGACTGGATTAATCATGATAAAACTGAAGTCCATTTGATATTAATATGTTGACAACCAGTGTTCAATTCACCACGTGTAGCTGAAGATAAAGATAATCTTCAAGTGATTGTAACAGTGAAGACACCTGAATACTTCTTCAGCAAATGAAAGCCTGTTGTGTTAGTAATAATTTTAAAGAGATATTAAAAGTAAGGTGATTTGAGTATAATGGAGGAAATTTATTGGTGGGTATCTGATAATCCTGTTTTAATATGAAGTTAATTTAGGATTAGTTAACAAATACACACACGGTAGGGAATCCCAGTCCCATGGAGTGCACATCCAGTCCCATGTGGGAAAACCAGGACACTTCTTGTATCAGCAACTACCACAAGAACACGGAAGTAACACTGAAACACTAGTTTGAACATGGCTAAAGTACTGCACTCACTCATAGTCCCCACATTCCAGTATTGATGTGATCACACCAGAGAGGGGACAGAGAAGATTGATCAGAATGTTTCTCTGATTGGAGAATTTCTGCTCAGGGGAAAGATTGGATAGGTTGGGGGGGGGGGGGGGGAGGCGGTGTTTCCAAGGAAGATGAACTGAGATTTAATTGATGTGATAAAATGCTGAGGAATCCAGGTAGAATGGATAGGAAGCAGCTATTCATTAACAGAGCCATCAGGAACTAGAGGTTTTAGATTGAAGATAATTCTCAGAAAAAAAAGGGAAAAGGAGAATTTATTTCCCTCAGAGATGGTGAAGAGCAGGATCTCACTGATGGGGTGACAGAGGCAGTTACCAGCATTACATTTAAATAAAAGTACGTGGATGGAACTGAAATGTTGGAACGTGCAGAATGGGATAAATGCGATTTATTTGACATTTATCCAGAATATTAAACTCCAGTCCAATTTGAGAAGTTAAACATCATTAAACAAACTTTAGCAGGACTTATACAGTTAATAGTAAGTTCCTAGGGAGTGCTGCTAAACAAAGAGTCCTTGGAGTGCAGGTTCATATTTCCTTGAAAGTAGAGTAGCACGTAGATAGATTAGTGAAGAAGGCAGTTTGTCTGCTTGCCTTTATTGGTCACAGCATTGAGTATAGGGATTGGGAGGTCATACTGAGGCTGTACAGGACATTGATTCGGCAACTTTTGTAATATTCCATGCAATTCTGGTGTCCTTCCGATCAGATGGATGTTCTCAAACTTGAAAGGGGTCAGAAAATAATTATAGGATGTTGCCAGGGTTGGATAGGCTGTTTTCCTTGGAGCATCAGAGGCTGAACGGTGACCTGAAAGAGATTTTTAAAATCAGGCCGGGCATGGATAGGGTAAATAGAGAAGATATTTTCCCTGCAGTGGGGGAGTACGAAACTAGGGGACTGGGAGGGGGTGGGCGGAGGGACAGAGAGGGTGGGTGGATCGAGAGTGGTGGGACAGAAATGGGTGAGGACAGAAAGTGGGATTAGAGACGAGGGGAACAGATGGGGGGAACAGAGGGGGTGACTGACTGTTGGGGGCGGCGACCAACAGAGAGGGGAACAGACCAAGCGGGGTGCTACCGACGGAGGGAGGGGAGGGAAAAGATGGGTGTGCAACCGACGGGGGAGCGACTGACAGAGAGGGGGAAAGACTGAGGGCGCGACAGACTGACAGATAGGAGGACAGAACGATGGGGGGGGGGGGTAGAGAGGGGCGACAGGGATGGCGGTGACCAACAAAGGGCTGACCGATAGAGAGCGGGGAACAGATAGAGTGGGAGGAGACGGGGGAACACAGAGGGGGAAGGTGGAGAGTTATTTTTTAGATCTACAACTCAACCCTTTTCCTGTTTTCTCCTCCTCAACTTAATTCCCTCTGAAGGTCACAGAACAACTGCATAGTTTCTGTAGAGTTTCAGGGAGATCAGGTGCTGAACGTGGCATTTGTAACATGCTGATCCAGAAATGGACTCTGGTTCGACTCCGCTGTCTGTGTGGTGTTTGCACATTCTCCCTGTGTGTCTGCGTGGGCTTCCTCTGGGTGCTCTTACTTTCCTCCCACAAATCCAAAGACATGCAGGTTAGCTGGATTAGCTTTGGGTAATGGAAGGTTACAGAGTTAGGGTGGAATGCTGTTCCGATGTTTGGTATGGGCCGAAAGGCCTGCTACCACACTGCAGGGATTCTGTCACTGTGTACAGGGATTAGGAGGTCACGTTGTGATTGAGTAGGGCATTGGTCAGGCCAGTTTTAGAATACTGCATTCAATTGTAGTCTCCCTGATTTCAAAAAGATGTTACCAGAATAGGACTCAACCTCTTAATGCATGTTCTTGGGAAGTGTTGACAAACAAACAGACCGTGCAGTGTAGGTTGATAGTTCCTGGAAAGGTGTGGTTGAAGGTAGACAGGTCGGTGAATGTGGTGTTTGGTATGCTAGCTGTTATTGGACAGTGCATCGAGTATAGGAGTTGGGAGATTATGTTTCGGTTGCACAGTTTATTGGCTTGGCCACTTTTGGAATGCCCACTGCTTTCAATTCCAGTTTCCCTGCTATAGGAAAGATGTTGGGAAATTTGCAAGAGTTCAGTAAAGTCTTACCAGGGTGTTGCCAGTATTGGAACATTTGAACCATAGGGAGAGGCTGAATAGGCTGAGGCTATTTCCCTGCAGCACTGGACACTTTAGGTGGCTTTATCGAACTTTATAAAATTATGAGGAGCAGTGATCGGGTGAATAGTCATGGTTTATTTTTTCCCAGGGTAGGGGAGTCCAAACGAATAATGTGAATTTTTTACCAAGGTGGAAATGACAAATTCTAGAGGAGAGGGGCAAAGTTTAAAGGATATGAAAACCGAAACAACTGCAGATGCTGTAAACCAGGAAGAGAATCAGAAGTTTCTGGAAAAGCTCAGCAGATCTAGCAGCATCTGTGAAAAGAAATTAGAGTTAACGTATCTGAGGAAGGGTGCCCAGACCGGAAACTTTAACTGATTTTTCTTCACAGATGCTATATGACCCGCTGAGCATTTCCAACAACATCTGAGCAAGTTTAAAGGGAGTTGTGTCAGACAAGTGTCTTGTGCAGATGTCGATAAGTGACTAGAATATATCCTCCTGGGAGATGGGAAAAGCAGAAACAATCACAGTTTAAGAGGCATTCGGACAGACACATAAGCAGGCATAAGTTGTCAGGGATATGGATAATGTTACAGGCAGATGGAATGAGTTTGGAATGGCATCATGATCTACACAGACACGGTGGGCTGATTACTCTGGTGCTGTAACTGTTATGTTTTCCAGGGGGTAGAATGGTTTTTGAAGAAGTAACAAAAATGATTGATGAGAGCAGACTGGTCGACATGATCAACGTGGACTTTAGTAAGGCGTTCAGCAAGCTTTCTCATGGGAGACTAGTTAGCAAGGTTAGATCTCATGGAATAAAGCGGAAACCAGCTATTTGAGTACAGAACTGGCTCAAAAGTAGAAGGCAGAGAGTGGTGGTGGAGGGATGCTTTTCCGACTGGAGGCCTGTGGAGTGTCTCAAGGATTGGTTCTGTATCCACTATTTTTCATCATTTATATCAATGATTTGGATGTAAACATAGGAGGTATTAGTAATTTTGCAGATGACGCCAAAATTGGAGGTTTAGTGGACAGTGAAAAAGATGACCAAGGCTGCAATGTTTCCTGCAGGTGTCACCATTTCAGATACTGCCCGTCCTGCTGGAGATCTCCAGCACTTCTTCGTTTTGTTGCAGATTCCCACCATTTTGCTGAAGCACTTGGAGACAGAGAGCTGTACAGCTCCAGATTTTGTTGACTCTGATTCCTGGGATGGCAGGACTGATGGATGAAGAGGGACTCAATCCTCGTTTAATCCTCCTTTCCTTTGGTTTTCGGAGCCGCTGACTACATCACTAATATTCTACATCCCACTCCCTGACCTGAATCTGGCCCATCTAACCCGACACTTCAGCTCCCATCCCCCTGCCAGACTAGTTAATACCTCACCAATGTAACTGGCAATAGCGCTCCCCCCATCCCCACCCTCCAGGAGATTTGACCCAGCTCTGCCCAGGGGTAACCAGTCAGGCTGGTACAGGTCCCACCCAAACCAGAAACGGTCCCAATTCCTTAAGAATCTAAGCCCTTCCCTGGTACACCATTTCTCCAGCCACACATCCAGCTGATCTACCCTCTTATTCCTCCTCTCACTAGCACATGGCACTGGGAGCAAATCTGACATCATTACATTTCTGAAACCGCATTATAATGTGTCCCTGCTTTCTCAATATCCAGCTTTCAAGCACTCACCCCTTTGTTTCATTATGTCATTGGTATCAGGGTGTTGTGCAACCGCGGGCTGTTTACCCTCCAGCTTCAGAATATCCTGTAGCTGCACCACGATATCGCGGATCCTGGCACCAGGGAGATAACATACCATCCTAGATTCATGGCTGTGGCCAGAGAAGTGCCTGTCTGTCACCCTGACTATTAAATCCTCTGTCACTCTCTTTCTTCCCGTTCTGGGCAGCACAGCTATCTACGGTGTCATGAAATTGGCTGTTGCTGATTTCCCCTGAGACCGACACACACACATACCCACATGAATCCCAAGCAGTATACAGTATCTGTTTGGGAAGGGAATAACCACTGGGAACTCCTGCACTCCCTTTCTGAGCCTTTTACTTGATCTGATGGTCACCCATTCCCTTTCTGCCTGTGTAACCCTCACCTGCGGTGTGACTAACTCACTGAACATACTGTCCATAACATTCTCAGTAGTGAAGATGCTCCACAGTGAGTCCACTCTCAGCTACAGCTCTGAAAAGCAGTTTCCCAGTAGCTGTTGATGGGCACATTTCCTGCACACACAGCCTGTCAGGGACACTGGAAACATCCCTATTTTTTCCACTTTGTAGAAGAGGAACACATCATGGGTCTGAGGTCTCCGTTCACACAGGCTCTCTAGATTCAGCTAGTTACTCCCATTAAGAGAATTTAAATGAGTGAGCAATATTCCTACTCTTCAAACATTGTAATCAAAATCCCGTATTCTTTACTTAAGCTGATATGTTATACCTTAAAAACGGTTACAAAATCCCCACAGGTATCGCTTACAAACTGACTGCTCCCTTTGGGACCATGTGAATTTCTGAATGGGCTGAAATTAAAATGAGTTTCAGCTTCACCTTCTCCCTGTCCCACCTCGCTCTGTTTACACCCAACTCCAATATACTCATTGAGCCAAGCAGCCCTCACAGTGCAGCCCTGTCATTGTCATTGTCTGCTCACACCTACACTGCCCTCAGCCTCCTGTCCTGTTCCAATGCATCTCAATGGGAGCTCAGGGACAGCACCTCATCTTCCAAATCAGTCTTTTGTAACCCCAGAGTCAACATGGACCTCAGCAGTTTCTGGATGAACAGGCAGTTGTCAGAATCTGGAACATTTCACCTCAAAAAGTACTAGAATTTGACTTCATCAGGAGTTGCAGGGAATTGAAAATAAGGAGTTTACAGGTGAGCATCATGAAGTGGGTTCCTGGGACTAAATCTGACACTGCCTACAAAAAGACGAAGTGCAATCTGGACAAATCTGTGCTCCCTCTCAGACCAAAACAGACCCTGAGCTTCCAGTTGCCTGCCACTTTAACACACGAGCTTCTTCCCTGGCCAACATCTGTCTCATTCTTACTGCAGTGTTCCAGGGAAGCTTGATGCAGAACACTCCAGAACACACCAAATGGCCTTGTATTTCAAGGACTGCAATTTCCCCTCCCATGTGGTCAACAATACCCTTCAGTGTATCTCCACCACTTCCCGCACCTTTGCTCTTGAACCCCACCTCTGCAACCACAGCAAGGATAGAACCCCCAAGTCCTCACTTTTCATCCAGATACAACCCATCATCCTCTGCCATTTCCACCACCTATAATCAGACCCCACCAGAGATATCTTTCCCTCCACACCCCTTTCAGCATTCCTCAGAGACCATTCCTTGTGACTTCCGCATTAGATCCATGCTCCCCACCAACCCATCCTCCACTTCCAATACCTTTGGCTGCCATTGCAAGAGGTGTGAAACCTGTGCCCACACCTTCCCCTCACCTCCCAAGACACCGGAGGTCCCTTCCACATCCAGCAGAGATTGTCCTGTACATTGAATAACCTCATCTATTGTGTTCATTGCTCTCTACAATGGGGAGACAGGACGCCAACTTGCAGAATGTTTCAGGGAATCTTTCTGGGAGACATGCACCAACAAACCCCACTGTCCTGTGGCCAACCATTTCAACTCCCCATCCCACTCTGCCAAGGACATGCATGTTCTGGGCCATCTCCACCACAAAATCCTAGCTACATGACTCCTGGAGGAAGAATACCTCATCTTCTATCTTGGGATCCTTCAAGTACAAAATCAATGTTTCATCGTTTCGCCTCCCCCCACCTTATCCCAGATCCAGCCCTCCAACTCAGCACCACCCTCTTGAACAGTCCCACCTGTCCATCTTCCTTCTTAATTATCCACTCCACCCTCTTACCATTACCCTCCATCAGCATCTTCCTATCGCCTTCCCAGCTACCTTCCCGCCAGCCCCACACACCCACCCTATTATCTGTCAGTCCTCTTTCCCACCCTCACATTCCTGCTGAAGGGCTTAGGCTCAATATGTCAATTCTCCTGCTCCTTGGATACTGTCTGACCTGCTGTGCGTCTCCTGCGCCAAACTTTAACGTAAGCTGGAAGAACAACACCTCATTTTGTACTTGGGGACCCTTCAGGCCTCTGGCCTTAAAACTGAATTCATTAATTTTAGGTCCTAAGTCTCCCATGTCCTCGCACCTTAGTCCCCCACCCCACACAACAGGCCTTGTTATTACATAGCCTGCCATTACACATTACCTATGGTTAGTCACTAACTGTCTCCATTAACATCTATTCACCCTCCCCCAGCCAGATCGTTATCCGTTCCTTTGTCCAATTGCTCCTGTATCTCATTTTGGACTATATCACCACCTATCATTTACTCCTTAACCCTTACCTTCTGCATATAAACTGATATTTTTTCTCAGTAACATCAGTTCTGAGGAAGGGTCAGCGGATCCAAAATGTTAACTCTGATTTCTCTTCACAGATGCTGCCAGACCTGCTGAGCTTTTCCAGTATCTTCTGGCTGTTGTTTCTGATTTAAGCATCCACAGTTCTTTTGGTTTTCATTTACTGGGAGTTTCTAATTCAGGTCTAGCAGCCTACATTATGCGTTTATAAACCTCCCAGTCCAAACTAACTCCATTTCTCTCCCACTGCCTTCACACTTACTGGGTCTCTTCCCACCCCCTGCCCAGTGACACTGCACCTGCACAACCCATGGTCACATGCTGGCCTGTTGGCAACACCCCTCATTCACTCCCATTGGCTGGAGGATTACATCTAGTCTCCTATTGGTCTGAAACTGCCGTCAATCAGCCAGGCCCCATTGTGACATGAGTGGTGGGATCCTCCCAGGAGTGTGGGAGGCTGACGGGTGACCTCATAAAGGTTTATATAATCATGAGGGGCATTGATGGGATAAACAGACAAGGTCTTTTCCCTGGGGTGGGGGAGTCCAGAACTAGAGAGCAGAGGTTTAAGGTGAGAAGAGAAAGATATAAAAGAGACCCGAGAGACTACTTTTTTCATGTAGAGGGTGGTAAGTGCATGGAAGCTACTGTCAGGGGAAGTGATGGCAGCTAGAACAGTTATACCATTTGAAAGGCATCTGGATGGGTATATGAATAGGAAGGGTGTAGATGGATATGAGCCAACTGCTGCCATATCGCACTAGATTAGGCTAGGATATCTGGTCGGCACGGATGAGTTTGAATGAAGGTTCTGTTTCCATGCTGTATACATCTGTGGCTCTGCCCTGGGATGAGCTTCATCATTCACAGTGAATGGGGCAGTATCACAGAGCACAGGGGCTGGGGGCTATTCAGCCCATTGGGGCTATGCTCTCTCCGTCTGGAAATGCTGCCAATCTGCCCTTACTCCCCTCCCATTTACCCGTCGCACTCCAAATATATCCTCAAATAGTTAAATTCCGAGATGTACAGCACAGAAACAGACCATTCGATCCAACTCATCCATGCCACCCATTTATCCCAAATTAATCGTGTCCCATTTGCCAGCATTCTGCCCATATTCTTCTCATCTTTTCCTAATCACATACCCAGTCAGATGCCTTTCAAATGTTGTAATTGTACCAGCCTCCACACTTCCTCTGTCAGCTCATTCCCCGTTCAGCTTGAAAACATTGCCCCTTAGATCCCTTTAAAATCTCTTCCCTCATACCTTATGCTTGTGCCCTCTAGTGTTGTACTCACTTAACTTTGGGAAAAGACCCTGGTGGTTCACCCTATCCATGTCCTTCACGATTTTATGTACTTCGAAGGTCATCTCTCAGCATCCGATGTTCCAGAGAAAACAGCCCCAGCCTATTCAGCCTCTCCCTATAGCTCAAATCCTCAACCTTGGCAACACCTTTGCACATCTTTTCGGAATCCTTTCAAGTTTTGTAATATTACGACTACAGCAGGGAGACCAGGACTGAAAGCAGAATTCCAGATGTGGCTGAATCAATGTCCTGTAGAGCTGCAAATCAATGTCCCAACTCCAATACTCAATGCACTAACCAATAAAGACAAGTACACCAAACGCCTGCTTCACTATCCTGCCTATCCATGATTCTACTTTCAAAGAACTATGAACCTGCACCTCAACGTCTCTTTGTTCAGCAACACTCCCCAGGACCTTGCCATTAAATGCATAAGTCCTGTCCTGATTTGTTGTTCCAAAACGCTGCACCTCGGATTTATCTGAATTCACTCCATCTGCCACTTCCCAGCCCATTTGATTGAACTACCATTATACTGAGGTAACCTTCTTCCCGATCCAATTTGGTGTCTAAGTCACTAAACATAGCTCCTATTTTCACATAGGAATCATTGATATAAATGATGAAAAGCAGTGAATCCTGCACCGATCCTTACACCATATTGCCCATCACAGGCTTTCAGTCCGAAAGGCAACCCTTCACCACTACCCTCTGTCTCCAACCTTACAGCCAATTTTATATCCAAATAGCAAGTCCTTCCACCTTGAATGTCTTTCTGAAGTCCAAGTTAGTGATTTCCATGCAAAACGCCATGCTGACTATCCCAAATCATTTCTTACCTTTCCAATTACATCTAAATCCTATCCCTGAGAAGCCCTTCCAACAACTTGCCTGACTCCAGGCTCACCAGTGTATTGTTTCCTGCCCTTTCCTCATCACCTTTCTCAATTAATGGCGCCAGTCTTCCAGCACCTCGGTGATACAAATATCTCAGCGAGGTGCCTGGCAATCACTTCCCTAGCTTCCCACAAAGTTCTGGGATTCAACTGATCATTTATCAATCTGTATGCATTCTACCCGTTCCAGTGCCTCCTCCTAACTAATATGGACACTTGTCAAGTTATCCCTATTTATTTCTCCAAACTCTCATTTCCTTATCCTCTTTCAGTAAAAGCTGACATGAAATACGTAGATAGGATCTCTCCTGCCTCCTGCAGTTCCATAGAGTAACTTGTTGATCTTGGAGGGTCCCTATTCTCTGCCTGGTTACTCTTTTGTCCTAAGTGTATTTCTAGAATCTCTTTGGATTTTCCCCAAACCCATTTCACAAAGCTCTCTCGTCCCCTTTTTGCCCTCTTAGTTTCCCTCGAGTATACTCCTACTGCTCCTATACTCCTCAAGGTATTCACACAAACCCAGCCGTCTGTACCTGCCATATCCCTCCTTCATTTTCTTGACCAGAGCCACAATTCCTCTTGACAGGCAGCAGTCCTTACACCTCCCAGCCTTGGCCTTAACAGGAACATACTGTATATATACTCTCATTGTCGCAGGCCTATAGGGACAATGGCAGATGAAGACAGAAACAATCAATCATTCTCAGTAAAGAGGCGGTGCTGGGAAAGATACCAGTCTAAAGGGACATGGGTCTCCTGGCGGTGATGGAATGCATCCCCGGGGACTGTAAGAGATGGCAGTGGGTAAATAGCAAATTCACTCGTGATAATTCACTAAAATTTGCTGGACTCTGGGAGGTTCTAACAGATTGGAAAGCTGCAAATGTGATGCCAATATTGGAAAATGGACGTGTTAGCATAACTTCTGTAGTGCGGAAAAAGTCCAATCTCTCATGGAAGAAATAGTGAGCTATGTGGATAAAAATTGTCTCATCGAGCAGACACAGCATGGATTCATGAAAAATGGACAACACTAAGATGAGTGTTAGAGCAATGTGTGCAGAGGCCACTGTCCGTCTGCACAGGGATACAATTAGGTTAATTGAGTTCGTAAGGGTCTGGCAGAGGGAGGACAATGTTGGGAAATGTGAGGTCATTCATTTTGGTTGGAATAACAACAAGCTGGTTGATGAAATGATGAAAACTTGCAGCATGCTGCTGTGCAGAGGGAGCTGGGTGTCCTTGTGCATGAATCACAGGAAGCTGGTTTGCAGGTACAGCAGGTAATTAAGGCAGTGAAGGCAATATTGTCCTTCATTGCTAGAGGGATGGTTATGCTGCAGCTGTACAGGGTGCTGGGGAGGCCACACCTGGAGTACTGTGTACAGGTTTGGTCCCCTTACTTCAGGAAGGATGTACTGGCTTTGAAGGAGGTGCAGAGGAGGTTCACTAGTATGAGTTGGGAATTGAGAGGGTTGTCGTATGAGGACAGATTGAGGAAACTGGCATGATCCTCACTGGAATTTAGAATAATGGCAGGTTGCATAGGAAAAGTATAAAATTATGAAAGGAGTAGATAAGATAGAAGCAGCGAGGTTATTCCACTGTGGATTGGACAAACTAGGGTGCATAGTGACAAAATAAGGGGGTATCAGATTTAGGACTGAGTTCAGGAGAAACATCTTCAGCTAAAGGGTTGTGTATCTGTGAAATTCCCACCTGATTGAAACAGTTGAGGCTTTCATCTTGAATGTCTTGAGATCAAAATGTAGATTTGCAAACAGGAAAGGAATTAAGGGGTATGAGGAGAGAGCAGGAAAGTGGAGCTGAGGCCATGAAAAGATCAGCCATGATCTTACTGAATGGCAGAACAGGCTGGAGAAGCCAGATGGCTTACTCCTGCTCCCATTCCTTATGCTCTTATGTTCCTACTTTCCAGCTGTCCCTTTACCTGGGAATAGCAAATAAATATTGAATGATTGTGAATCGTTCAATCATAATTCGCCTTTATACAATTTAGAACAACAGCTTTTAGATTTGGCCTATTCTTTTCTGGAACTATTTCAAAGCTAGTAGAATTATCAGAGAATCCAGACAGTGGGGAAGCAGGACATTCAGCCCATCACATCCACACTGACCCTCAGAGACTCCCACCCTAACCATGTAATGCTACATTTCCCATGGATAATCCACCGAGCCTGCATATCCCTGAACACTATGCGGAATGCAGCCTGGATAATCCACCCAACCTGCATATCTTTAGATAGTGGGAGGAAATCAGAGCAATCAGACGGAAACCCATGCAGATATTAACAATAAGGTGATCAATCATTTTTTTATTTTCCAGTTCAGCCGAAATAACTTCACTGAACGTACTCCCATAAATATCCTCCCTAAGCACAACTCTAATGCTATCCCGAATCAAAAACACCACTTGTCCTCCTCTCTTGTCCCCCTTTCTATCCTTCCTATAGCATCTATACCCTGGAACATAAAGCTGCCAGTCACATGAGTCATATTTCTATAATACCCACGATTTCCCAGTCCCATGTACAAACCATACCCTGAGCTCATCTGCCTTCCCTGTCAGGCCTCTTGCATTGAAGTAAATGCAGTGTAACTGCTCGGTTCAACCTGGTTCTGTGCCTTGCCTTTGCCTGCTCGACTGTTTGACTTTTTAACTGTACCATCTCAGACTTGCCTCTTTTCTCACTATCTCTTTGGGTTTAATGCCTCCCGAGTAGCACTAGCAAATCTCCCTGCCCGGACCTAAGTCATCTTCCAATTCAGGGACAAACCATCCTTCTTATTCAAGTCACTTCTACTCGAGAGGAGATTTCAATGACCAAAAGATGTGAATCCTTCTGCCAGACGCCAGATCTTCAGGCAATCATTCATCTCCTTCATCTTGCTATTCCTACTCTCACTATCATCTAGCATAGTGAGTAATTCAGATATTATGACTGAGGACCTACTTCTTATATTCCAGGCTAATTTGCTGTATTCACTCATCAGGATCTTATCTTTTTTCTCTTCCAGTGTCATTGGTACCATTGTCCAACCACCTCCCACTGGTTATTCTACCCTTTAAAGAATATTCTGCCACCTCTCAGGCATCCTTGACCCTGGCACCAGGGAGGCACCACCCCACTCTGTTGTCAGCTGCAGAAACTGCGGTCTGTGCCCGTTTAGAGAGTCCCTTATCATCACTGATCACCTGGAACCTGATATACCTCACATTACATTTGAGCCATCCTCAGAACCAGTAACTTGGCTGTCAGTGCAACATTGCCCTGAGTGTCTTTTACCACCTACATTTTCCAAAACAGTGTACTTGTTTGAGATGGGGATAGCCACAGGAGACTCCTGCTCTACCTACCTCCCTCTCCTACCTTTCCGAGAGGTAACCCATCTACCTGACCGTATATGCAGTTTTCCAGCCTGAAACTGTCCTTATCACACACCCTGACTCTTGTAAATTCTTCATTACCATTAAGCACCACTCCATATGAACCATGCGATCCAAGAGGATTTGCATCATCACTACCTGCAGGTTATCATCAGGATCATTGAAACTCTTCCTACTCTCTAACGTCCTCCAGGAAGTGCACTTCACTGTACGAATGGCCATCTCTGCAACTTAATCGATAGACCCAGAAACAGGCAGAGTTTTGGGGCTTTACAAAAGACTACTCTCTAATTCATGAGTTCCTGTATTTTATATTTAAAACATTCAACCAAAAGACCATATGACAGGTACTTAAACTATTAAACCCTCACCCAACTGAATATTGCGGATTTTTGAAAATAAAACAACCAACATTTACCTTTTAAGAGACTGAAACCCACCTGAGCTGATCCCCTGCTGTAAGTCACAGACATACAGCACGAAAACAGACCGTTTGGTCAATCTCGTCCATGCCGACCAGATATCCGAACATAATCTCGTCCCATTTGCCAGCACTTGGTCGATATCCCTCTAAACCCTTCATAATCATACACCTATCCATATGCCTCATCCATGTTGCAATTGTACCAGCCTTCACAGCTTCCTCTGGCAGCTCATTCCATAAATGCACCACCGTAGTGTAAAAAAGTTGCCCCATGGGTGCCTTTATATATTTCCCCTCTCACGCTACCTACACCCTCACGTTCAAGACTCCCCAACCCCAGTGAAAATACCTTGTCAATCTATCTATCTGATCCATGCCCCTAATGATTTTATAAACCTCTGAGGTCTCCCCTCAGACTCCGACTCTCCAGGGAAAACAGCCGCAGCCTATGCAGCCTCTCCCTACAGCTCAAACCCTCCAACCAGGGCAACACCCTTGTAACTTATTTTCTGAAACTTTCAAGTTACACAACATCCTTTTGATAGGTGGAGAACAGAACTACACTCAATATTTCAAGAGTGGCCAAACTTAATGTCCTGAACAGTTGCAACATGACCTCCCAACTCCTGCACTCAATGCTCTGAACAATCATGGAAATCATACCAATCACCTTCACTATCCTATCTAGTGATTCTACTTTCAAGGAATTATGAACCTGCACTGTAAGGTCTCTTTGATCAGCAACATTCCCTAGGACCTGACCATTAAGTCTATCAGTTCTACTAAGCTTTGCTTTTCCAAAAAGCAGCACTTCACAAATATCTAAATTAAACTCCATCTGCCACTCCCCAGTCCATTTCCTCATCTGATCAAGATCCCATTGAAACCTAAGGTACTCTTCTTCACTGTCCACCATATCTCCAATTTTGGTGTCATCTGGCAACTTACTAACAATACCTCATATATTCATATCCAAATCATTTATATAAATATTGAGAAGTAGTGGACCCAGCACCGATCCTTATGGCACTCCACTGGTCACAGGCCTCAAGTCCGAAAAACAACCCTCCAACACCACCTTCTCTCTTCTACCTTTGAGGCAGTTTTTTTTATCCAAATGGCTAGTTCTCCCGGTATTCCGTGAGATCTCATCTTGCTAACCAGTTTCCCATGGCGAACCTTGTTGAACGCCTTACTAAAGTCCATATAGATCACATCTACCGCTCTGCCCTCAAAACTCCTCTTTGTTACTTCTTCAAAAAACAGTTCAGTCAAGTACGTGACATGATTTCGCACACACAAAACCATGCTGACTATCCATAATCAGTCCTTGCTTTTCCAAATACATGCAAATCCTGTCCCTCAGGGTTCCCAAGAACAACTCGTCTGGCACCAACATCACGGGTCGGTAGCTCCCGGGCTTGTCCAAACCGCCTTCATTAAACAGTATCATCATATTAACCAACCCTCAGTCTTCTGGAAACCTCAGTTGTGACCATCGATGATACAAAAATCTCAGCAAGGGGCCCAGCAATCACTTCCCCAGCCCAACTCCAAAAACACTATTTCTACATTAGTGACATCACCCAACTCCACCCTCGTCTCAGCTCATTTACTGAAATACTCGTCCAACCATGTGTTATTTTCAGACTTAATTATCCAAACACACTCCTGGCCAGCCTCCCACATTCTACTTTCCTGTAGTCTCAAGAGTATCTTAAAACCTCCTGCCCAAGTGCTCACTTGTACCAAAACTAGTTGATCCACCGAAAGGCTCTTATTTACAGGCAACAATTTAAATTTCTCACCCTTAACGTAATTCATGGCTGTGAACAGCCCTGTTTCCCTGCACCACCCGACCTGTTAGAGCTTGACAACTCGTTTGTGTTTATTCATTGCTTCACCTGTCTGGCTGTTTCTACTGGTGCCAAGGCAACACGGTCTGGAGTTCCCACCCTAACCCTCTCAGACCGGCTTTCCTCTTTTAAAGTGTTCCCAAATACCTGCTTATTTGGCAATGCTTTTGATCACTTGACCTAGTATCTCAATCTGTGGCCTTATGTCAGAAGCTCTCAATAGTATTTCTGTGGAATTATAAACATGATAAAATTAACAAACTGTTGTTGATTTGCACATACATTGTCAACTCTTCACTGTCGCTGAGTGAATAATCGATAACAGCGATTACCCAATCACATTGTGGGAGCACCTTAAATACACGAACTGCAGCAATACAAAGAATTCAAACATCACCTTCTCTACAGGCAATTGGGCTTTGACATTGATCAATGGTGTCTGTGGAGGGAGAAACACACACTTGATATTTCAGTGAGTGCAAAATGCATTATAGGGAGGGAAAATGGCGCAGAATTTGGGATTTTCAAATTTGTGTTTTACAATGTGCACTAAGTTCTGTAAAACCTCTCATCCCATACCATGAAAATTTCCTTCTCTTCCTGGTCAATATGGCATTCCTTTCCCCCGCCCTTCACCTTCACTCATTTCCAATGCCTTGGTCACAACAACACTGTTGTGACCAGTGAAGTTTATCACGTGGTTGAGTATTGTCCCGCCCCTCATTCACTCAGAATGGTTGAAGGGCCAACGAGCACTTCCTGGTCCTGCAGCCCCCTCGTCCCCCCAAATCTTATTGTTCCTGCGCTGACATCAATAATCCGAGTTGAAAATGTGCTGCTGGTCAAAGCACAGCAGGCCAGGCAGCATCTCAGGAACAGGAAATTCGACGTTTCGAGCATAAGGCCTTCATCAGGAATGGGAGAGAGTAGCCATTTTGGGCTGGAGCATGCTCAGTGTTTCCTCCTTTTGCTGCTGTTCATCAGGTTTGAGAGAGAGGGGGATCATCCCTGTTTCTCCTGATGTCAGACAATAACATCAACTACCTGCATTGTATGGAGCCTTTCACATTGACAAATCTCCAAAAATGCTGCACGATTTAGGGAGGATATTCCAAAGGTTTGTGTCCTCGGCAGGTCCAATCGTGGAGTGATATAGGTGGGCAATTTCTTACAATGGAGACAATGAATGGCTAATCATAGGTTAACAACCTCATGCAGCAGCCCTCTACCCACACACCAGGCCTTGCTCTCACAGCCTGCCATTACACACTACCTATGGTTAGCCACTAACAGTCTCCATTAACAGCTAGTCACCTTCCCCCAGCCAGATCGTTCTCCACTCCTTTATCCAACTGTTCTTCTCACTCTATCCCCACCTATCCTTTACTCCTTACATCCTCTCCCCACACGATCTTCTGCACATAAACTGACTGTTTTTTCTCAGTAACATCTGTTCTGAGGAAGGGACACCGGATCTGAAACGTTAACTCTGATTTCTCATCACAGACATTGCCAGACCTGCTGAGATTTTCCAGAACCTCCTGGTTGTTGTTTCTGATTTACATCTTCCGCATTTCTTTTGGTTTTAATTTACTGGGAGTTTGTAATTCAGGTCCAACAGCCTCTGTCCCAGTCTCTGCTGTCTCTCCCAACCCCAAACAGTGACACTGCACCAGTACAGCTCATGTACAGGTTTTGTCTTGCTGGCCACACCCCTCATTCACTCCCATTGGATGCAGGACCACACCAACTCAACTCCTTTTGGTCTGGAGCTGCCGTTAATCAAGCTGGCGCTGATTGAGAGGTGAGTGGTTGACTCTTCCCTCTCCCTGCCCTGGGATGAGCTTCATCATTCACAGTGAATGGGACAGTACTACAGAGCACAGGGGCTGGGGGCGATTCAGCCAATTGGGACTGTACTCTCTCCCTCTGGAAATGCTGTAAATCTGGCCCAAGTCCTCTCCCATGTGCCCACAGCCTCCCAAATCTTTCTTTAAAAAGTAAAATTCCAAGTCTATTTCAGAATAACTGCTGAATCTGTGTCGTTCAGACTGTTCCAGATGCTCAGAACTTACTGAGTAAAATAGTGTTCACATTTTCACCTTGTATTATTTGCCATTTACTTGAAAGTAGTTACTAAAAATTGTGACAATCTCTCTCTCTCAGCAAATTTAAGATCTTCGAACCAAATCTGCATCAGGTCGAAATCACTGCTTCACCCTCTCAGCTTCAAGGATAATTATTTTTGCTTCAGCTAGCTCTCCACAAAAGAAAGGAATGCAACTTAATTTATTATCAAAGAAACAGACCTTCGGTCCAATTTGTCCGTGCCAAAGAGGAATCCTAAACTAATAAATTCCTATTTACCAGATTTTGGCCTATATCCATCAAAACCATTCTTGTTCATGTACACAATCAGAAGCCTTTTAAACGTTGTGATTTTGTCATTCTCCACTACTTCATCTGGTATCTCATCCCATACACCCACCACACTCAGCTTGAAAATGTTGCCACTTAGATCCTTTTTAAGCATTCATCTCTCAACTTAAACCCATGTGCTCTAGTTATGGACCCACCTAACCTGAGGAAATCGGACCCCGGCTGCTCACCTTATTCACACCCCTCGTGATTTTAGAAATCTCCATGAAGTCACCTCTCAGTCTTTGACTCTCCAGAGAAAATAGCTCCAGCCTATTCAGCCTCTCCCTGTAGCCCAGATCATCCAATCCTGGAAACGTTTTTGTAAAACTTGTCCGAACCTTTTCAAGTTTCACAACATCCTCCCCAGAACAGGGAAATTCAAACTGAAAACAGAATTCCAGAAGTTGCTTAATCAATGTTCTGTCGAGCCACAATATGACTTTCAGTTTGACCAATGCATTGACCAATAAAGGGGAGCATTAATGGAGTCCCATTTGACAACAGTACACCCTGATACCTCTAAATCCTTCCTCTTCATGTACCCAATCAGATGCCTTTTAAATGTTTTCATTGTACTAGCCTCCACCCCTTCCTCTGGCATTTCATCACATACATCCACTGCCCTCAACATGTACAAGATGCTCCTTAAATCCCTTTTAAATCGTTTCCTCTCACCTTAAACCTCTCGTTCTGGATCCACCGAAATTGGAAAAATGTCTCTGACTGTTCACCTTATCCAGGCTCTTCATGATTTTATAAGATCACCTCTCAGTCTCCAAATCTCCAGGGAAAATAGTTCCAGCCTATTCAGCCTTTCCCAATAGCTCAAACCGTCCATCCCCGGGTAAAGTCCTTGCAAAGGTTTTCTGAACCCTTTCAAGTTTCTCAACATTATTCCAAGAACAGGGAGATTGGAACTGAAAACAGAATTCCAGACGGGTCTTAATCAATATCCTGCATAGCTACAATATGACGTCACAACAGCTGCATTCAATGCATTGACCAATAACAGCGAGCGTACCAAACGCTGCATTTACTACCCCGCCTACCTCTGACTCTACTTTCATGGAACTATGAACCTGCACTCCAAGGTCGCTTTGTTCCGCAACACTCCCCAGGACATTACCATTAAGTGCACAAATCCTGCCCTGATTTGCCCTTCCAAAATACAACAGCTCACATTTAAATTGATGTCAGTCTGCCATTTCTTGCTCCAATGGCCCATTTGATCAAGATCCTGTTGTATTCTGAACTAACCCTGTTCAGTTTCCACTGCACCTCCAATTTTTGTGTCTTCTGTAACCTACTGACCATATGTCATGTATTCACATCCAAGTCATTTATTTAAGGGCCCAATATCCATCCTTGCAGCGCACTGCTGCTCACAGGTCTCCAGTCCGCAAAGCAAACCTCCATCACCAACCTCTGTGTTCTATTTTCAAGGCAGTTTTGTACCCAAACGGCTAGTTCTCCCTTCATTCCATGTTATCTAACACTGCTAACCAGTCTGCATTGTGGAACCTTGTTGAATGTCCATAGAAACAATGTTCACAGTCTGGCTTCATCAATTTTCTTTGTCAATTCAAAACACTCACTCAAGTTAGTGAGACGCGATTGTGCATGAACAAAGTCACATTGACTCTCCCTAATCATTCCTTACCTTTCCAAATAGACGGATATCCTGTCCCTCAGAATCCATTCCAACAACTTGCCTGCCACTGACTTCAGGCTCACTGTTCTCTTGTTCCATGGCCCTCCTTACCACCTTTTTAAAATAATGGCACCTCACCCGCCACTATCAACGATACAAATACCTCAGGAGAGGCCCAACCATCAGTTTCCTAGATTTCCAGAAAGTTCCAGGATACACCTGATCAGGTCCCAGGACTTTATCCAACTTTATGCGATTTGAGCCATCCTGTACCACCACCATTGTAACATGGACACTTTTCAAGTTATCTCTGTTTATTTCTCCAAACTCTCGAGCTTTCATATCCTTCTCCAGTAAAAAAAAAATGACGTGAAATATTCACATATCTTTCCCATCCTCTGTGGTTCCATAGACAGCCTTGTTGATCTTTAAGGGGTCCTATTGTCTGGTCCAGTTAATCTTTTGTCTGATATATATTTGTTTAATCTCTTTGGATTCCACTTAAACCATATTCTGAAGCTATTTCATGTCTCCTTTTAATCCTCCAGATTTCCCTCGAGTATGCCCCTTTAAAAACGTGATCATATACTCCCAATTCCTCTGCCTCGGCTGTATCTGCTCCCAAGAGGAGCAATTCCACTCCAGGACATCCCAGAATGGCTTACTTCATGGATCGTAATTGTCCTCTGACATGATCCACAATACCCTCCACTTCCTGCATCTCCGGCATTACCCGACTCCTCCAGCCACAATAAGAATATATCCCCACGGTCTTCACCTTCCACCCCACTAATCTCCAGATAGAGTGCATCAACCTCTTACTTCAGCTACCTAAAATCAGACCCCACCACAACAGACGTATTTCCATGCCCACCACTATCTGTGTTCAACAGAGACCATTCCTCTGCGACTCAAACTCAAACTAAACCTTGTTCGGCCCAAACCTTCCCACCAACTCACACTCCACACCCTTGACCCCCCTTGCCGCCACGGGAGATGTAAAAGTGCAGCCACACCTCCCTCTGACCTCTGTTCAAGTCCCCAAAAGTATTTTTTCACATCAGGCCTGCACATCCCAAAACCTCACCGACTGCATCTGTACACTATGGGAAACTTAACATAGTTAATCTAACTAACGTACACAACTTTGGACTGTGGGAGCAAACTGGAACACCCGAAGGAAACCCTCACACACACTGGGGAGAATGTGCCAGCTCCAGCACAGACAGTCGCTTGAGGCTGGAATCAAACCCGAGTCCCTGGTGCTGAGGAAACTGCGCTAACCACTGAGCCAAAATACTGTGGGATCTTTGGTGCTGACATGCTGCCCCTCTGATACCTCAGTCACTCACTCTGCCTCATTTCCTAAGAGGCAGTGATCACGGTGTGCAATTACCACTAGATAGTTAATCCAGATACCCAGATAACGTTCTGGGGACCTGGGTTTGAATCACATCACGGCAGTTGGTGAATTCAATCAATATCTGAAAAAAAATAACATAGTGACGACAAGAAATTCATTGTCAGTTGTTGGAAAACCCATCTGGTTCACTCATGACCTTTAGGGATGGAAAATGCCATCCTTACCTGGTGTGGTATGCATGGGACTCCAAACCTACAGCAACGTGGTTGACTCTTACCAGCCCTCTGGGTAAAAGCAACAATAAATGCTGGCCGAACCAGTGACCGCCTCATCCTGTGAGTGAATAAAGGAAACAGGTCAGGTTTTGTTCCTTCTCTCGTAGGTACATCCTACAAACTGAATCAGAAATGTTCTCCTACTCATTGAACAAATACCTTTCCATCCAAGCCCTTAACACTACAGCACTCCGAGACGATGTTGGTAAAGTTAAAACCACTTATCATTAAACCCATATTATTCTTACAGATAACTGAGGTATCCCGGTAAAATTGTGTCTCAATTCCCTGCTCACTATTGGGAGAGGGTCTATCATTCAATCCCAGTAAGGTGATCATCCCTTTCTTATTTCTCAGTACCACCCAAATAACTTGACTGGATGTACTCCCAGGAATATCCTCCGGAAGTCCAGCCATAATCCCTAATCAAAAACACCTCTCCCCCTGCTCTGTTGCCCCCATTCTATCCTTGCCATAGCATCTATACCCTGGAATATAAAGCTGCTAGTCATATCTATCACTGAGTGATGCCTCTCTAATTGCTGTAATATCCCAGTCCCATGTTCAAAACGATATCCTGAGCTCATCTGCCTGACCTGTAAGGCCTCTTGCACTGAAATAAATGCAGTGTATCTGGTCCGTCCCACCTCATTCTGTGGCTTGCTCTTGCCTGCCTTGACAGTCTGACTGGTGAACAGTACCAGCCTCAGACTCACCTCTTTTCTCACTATCTCTTTAGGATTACCCCGACTCCCTCACTGGTTTAATGCCTCGCGAGTGGCACTAGCAAATCTCCCTGCTCGTCTGGACCCCATGCTTTCCACTTCCTATGCCATTGGTATCAATGTACAATGTCCCCCCACTGGTTATTTTCCCTTTTGAGAATATTCTGCTCCCTCTGAGAGACATCCTTGACACACTGGCACCAAGGCAGCACCACCCCATTCTGATGTCTCACTGTCAGCTGCAGAAATGGCAGGCTGTGCCCCTGACTAGAGAGTCCCCTATCACCATCGATCGTGTGGGACTGGATATACCTCACATTATGTTAGAAGCCAGTCTCAGTACCAGTAACTTGGCTGTCAGTGCTACATTCCCCTGAAAGATCAATTACCACCTACATTTTCCAAAATAGTATACTTGTCTGAGATGGGGATAGCCATAGGAGACTCATGCAGTACCTACCTACCCCTCCTAGCGTTTCTGGATGAAACCCATCTACCTGACTGTATCTGCAGTATCCTGCAATCCTGAGACTGCAACCTATCACACTCCCCGGCTCCTGTCAATTCCGCACTGCCTTTAATCACTCCTCCACCAGTCCATGTGATCCAATAGGATTAGCAATCACACTTCCTGCAGACATAATCATCAGGATCATTGAAACTCTCCCTAATCTCCCACATCCAACAGGAACAGCACGCCTCTCTACAACAGGCCATCTCTCCGCCTTCACAATCTACAGACCATGACAAAGGCACAGTCTTGCTGCTCGAAAAATACTGCCCGAGAATAACTTAATGCTTCCGTTTTATATCTTGAACATTCAATCAAGAGACCGTAAGACATTAAAAAGAAATCCTCACTTTACTCACTGTTGTTGATTTAATAAAATAAAACTGACTAAGATTGATGTTTGAAGAGACTGAAACTCACTGAGCTGATCCCCGGCTCGGAGTACTTCCAAGGGTGAGGTCTCTCTGAGGGCAGCCGCGAAATGTCATTCTATTTTTCTTCTCTGCCCACTCCATTAACTTCACAGCAGGTCAGCTCAGAGAGGTCACTGCTTGGTGTTATTCACTAGGGGTTGCCTTTGCTGCCCAGACCAGTATTTATTGGCCACCATTACTTGTCTTGAAGAAAGTGGCCTCCCTGAAATGCTGCAGTCCATGTACACCACAGTGATGTTTGGACAACAATCCCCCTCTGGCCCCACAGCCCTCCCTGTCTCTGTAATCCCCCTCCGGCTTCAGAAATTACATGTCCGTGGCATAAGATTTTAATTTGGATTCATTTTTGTTTAACAAAACCCCCCTCCCACAAAAAAGTGAAATATGTCACCCCCAAACAAATTTCTGTTGATTGACCTTTTGCAGAGGCCGACACATGGTCGTTGCAGTATTTTATCTCAAATTGTACACGTAGAATGATGGAAAATTTCTTTTAAACATTGCTAAAAAGGGAGGCAATGGCTTAATCGTATTCCTGCAAGATGACTGATATGTGCAGTGTTCCGAGGATTAGGGTTAGAATCCCAACATGGCCGATGGCAGCATCGGAATCCAATACAATCTAGAATGAAAAGGCGAATGATGACCATGAAACTATTGTCGATTGTTAGAAAACCCATCTGGTTCACTCATGTCCTGTGGGGAAGGAAACTGTCATCCTCACCTTGTCTGGCCGACATGTGACTCCAGACTCACAGCAACGTGGTTAACTCTCAACTTCCCTCAGGAAAAATACTTAAAAAACAGTGAACAAAAGTTGACAGAGTGGGGAAAACACCTGAACTGGGAGCAGGAGGGGGACCCGTATCCTGGTGGGGAGAGTTGCTAGAACTGATTGAGAGGGTTTAAACTCATCTATCAGGGATAGGACCCGTAACAGACGTAAAGCCAGAAAGAAATTTGGCTAAAGATGTTCAAGAGAGCAATATGAATAGACAAGGCAGGCAAGAACATAGCAGACATTGAGGGAAAACTGGTGGATTAAACTGCATTTATTTCAATGCAAAGGGCCGGACAGATAAGGCAGATGAACCCAGAGCATGGATGGGAACATGGGACAGGGATGATGTAGGTATTACAGAAACACAGCTGAGGGAGCGACAGGACAAGCAGCTCAATGTTCCAGGGGACAGATGCTGCAGGAAGGATAGAACAGGAGGCAAAACAGGTGGAGAGCTGGTGGTCTTGATTGGGGGAAAAATCCCAGCAGTACCTAGAGGGAGTATTCATGCAGGATCGCCCAGTTAAGCGATATTGGTGGAATTGAGAAATAGAAATTGGTCATCAGTTTGCTACGGTCATACTTCAGCAATAGGCAATGGAAGATGAGCAAGCAAATGTGTCAGGAAATCTCAGATAACTGTTAGAATAATAGGGTTGTAACGGTAGGGGATCTTAACCTTTCCAAACTACTGAATTAAGCATTTGGATAGAAGGAATTTGTTAAGTGTGTTCGGAAATCTCTCAGTCATTATGTAAATGGCTCAACTGGAGAATGGGGCTAAACCTGACCTCCCCTTGGGAAACAAGGTCGGGAACGGGACTGAGGTGTTCGTGGGGCAGCACTTTGAAAAGTCAGCACAATTTTATTAGTTTTGAAAATAGCGATGGAAAAGGACAGGCCTAGTTCACAATTTCAAGTTATATAATGGAGCAAGATAGTATTAGACAGGAATTTTTAAAGTAGATATGGGGGGGCTATTTGCAGGTAAAGTGAAGTCTGGCAAGTAGGAATATCTTAAAACTGAGATAAAAGGAGCGTTCAGCACCAGCCTGTTCCTGTTAGTGTGCAGCTCAATGCTGACAAAATTAGGAAATACTGGCTGAGTTTCGAGGCTCTGGTCAAGAAAAAAAGGGGACACATGTCAGATATAACTGGCTGACTCAAGGGAATCCCCTCATGAGCATCGGGGCTGTAGAAATACACTTTGGATGGAAATCAGGAATGCAAAAAAGGGACATGATATAGCCTTGGCAGAGAAAGTTAAGGAGAATTGGAAGTGATTCTACAAGTGTATTAAGAGCAAAAGAAGAGCAAGGGACAAAACCAGTATCCCTAATGATCAATGAAGCCAACGATGTGTGAAATTATAAGATTCTGAACAAATATTTCACTTTGGAACTTACTGTGGATAAATACTGGGGAGCTCAGGGAACTAAACAGTGTTTGACATGACTACTATTGGAATACTGTGTGCAATTCTGTTCTCAATGCCATTGGAAGGATGATGTGGAACATGAAAGGGTTCAGAAAAAATTAATAAGGATGTTGCCACGATTGCTAGGTTTGCGGTATAGGGAAATGCTGAATAAGCTGGGGTTGAATTCACTTGAATATGGGAAGCTGAGAAATTAACTGATAAAGGTGTTTTAAATCATGATGATCATTATTAGGGTCAATAGACAAGGTCTTTTCCCAAGGGCTGGGGGACTCCAAACCGACAGGACATAGCTTTAAAGTGCGAGAGGAACTTTTTAAAGGGACCTAAAGGACAATTGGTTCCAGCAGAGTGTATGGAATAAGCTACCAGAGGAAATAATGGATGGTGATAGAAATACATCTAAAAGGCATGTGGATTGATGAATGAATAGGAAGAGTTTAGAGGGATATTGGCAAAATCCTGGCAAATGTGACTACATACGTCATGCAGGAATAGTTCCGAAGGATCTGTTTTCATGCTATACATCTCAATGACTCAATGTCTTGAAATGATTCCACATTATAGAAGAGGAGGTGCTGCAGATTTTAACACTCAAAGGTAGAAAATAATCCCAAGGACCTGATCAAATGTATCTCAGGACACTGTGGGAAGCTGGTGAAGAAATTGTAAGGCCCCCTAGCGGAGACATTTGTACGATAGAGTGCGATGTGTGATCGGCTGATAGGCTGGAGGGTGGCGTTGTGGACAGTAAAGAAGGTTTTCTAAGATTACAAAGGGATTTTGATGATTTGGGTAAATGGGCTGAAAAACTGTCGATGGAGTTCAATCTGAATAAATGTGAGGGAATGCATTTGGTACAACAAACACGGGCACAAATTATACAATTAATGGTAGGACCTTCGGTAGTGTTGTAGAACACAGGGACCCAGAGTTCAGGTACATAATTCTTTGAAGTTTGCAACATGGAGAGACAGGATTGTTAAAAAAAAACTTGCTTGCCGCACTTGCTTTCATTGCTCAATCCTTTGGATATAGGAGTGGGGAACTCGCATTGAGATTATACAGGCCATTGGTGAGTCCTCTTCTGGATTACTGTGTCCAGTTCTGGTCGCCCAGTTATAGGAAGGATATTATTAAGTTGGAGAGGATTCAGATGAGATTCACTGGGATGTAGCTGGTTATGGAAGTTTTCAGTTATCAAGAAAGGCTGGATAGGTTCATATATTTTCACTGAAACCTGAATGTTGACAGATGATCTTGAAGAAGTTTATAAAATAATGATGGGGGATAGATAGAGTTAATGGATGTTGTCTTTTCCCATGTACAGGGGAAGTTCAAGACAAGGCACTACATTTTTAAATTTAAGAGGAGAGACATTTAAAGAAAAGACATGAGGGGCACACTGTTACAGAGAGGGTGGGTTGTGTTTGGAATGAACTTCTCAAGGAAGGGGTGAATGTGGGGATAATTAAAATGTTGAAAAGAAATTTGGATCAGTACAGGAATAGAAAAGGATTGAAGGGATATGATCCAGGAATAGGCAGGTGGGACGAGATCAGTTTTAGAGTAGGGTTAGCGTTAACCAAACAGAGCCGTATGACTCTCTGACTATGATTATAATGTTGTGTCATTAATTAAGAAATGTTGCAAGAGAAAGTCAGGGAACTACAGATTGATGAGCCAGACATCAAGGTGGGTCACTTGTTGGAGGTCATTCTGAGAGGTAGGACTTACATGCATGTGGAAAGATAAGGACTGATTACGAACAGCCAGCATGGCTTTGTGCTTGGGAAAACATGTCTCACCAACTTGACTGGAGTTCGTTCAAGATGTGACTAAGAAGAGAGACGAAGGCAGAGCAACAGATGTTGTTTCTGTCTCCACCAAACCCTTGGTCAGGGTGTAGCATGATACATTGGTTAGTAAGGGTAGATCACAAGGGATCATGGAGATCTAGCCAACTGGATACACAATGGGATGACAGTGGGAGACAGAGGGTGGTGGGAGAGGGTTATTGTTTAGATTGGAGGCCTCTGACCAGCAGTGTGCTGTAAGGATTGGTGCTGGGACCACTATTGTGCATCATTTACATAAACTATTTGAGTGAAAATATAGGAGGCCCTGTTAGTATGTTTGTGGATACCAAGATTAGTGGAAGAGTGGTCAGGGAATATAGTTATCGAAGGGGATGGTAATCATCTGGGCCAGTGGGCCAAGGAATGAAAGATGGAGTTCAATTCAGGTGTTGAGTTTAGTTCAGACAAACCAGGGATGACTAACACAGTTAATGGTTTGGCCCTGGACAGTGTTGTTGAACACAGAGAGATCAAGGGGTACAGTTACATTGTTTCTTGGAAGTGGAATCACAGGGGGACAGGGTGAGGAAAGCAGCATTTGGCACACTTGTCTTCATTGGTCAGAGTATTGAATGCGAGTTGAAGATATTGGTAACATTGTCGACAATATTTCTTCTGGGCAGAGGACGGCACAGGGTGGCCTTACAAAGATTTATGAATAGACAAAAGTAGGTGAGTCCAAAGCTCGAGGCATAATATGAGGTGAAAGAGCAAGGATTTGAAGAGGAAGCTGAGGGGCAACATTTTCCACAGAGGATGGTGCATACATGGAATGGACTGCCAGAGAAAATGGTTAAAACAAGTACAATTACAACATAGAAAAGACACTCGGGCAGGTACAGGGAGAGGAAAAGATTTGAAGGGCTATGGGCCTAACACAGGCAAACGCGACTCATTCCATTTCGGATCCCTCAGCCGAAGAGTCATGCAGCACAGGAACAGACCCTATATCTCCAGTTGTTGTAGGAGGAGACTATCGAGACAAGGCATGTTGTAGAGACTGAAGCAAGTTACAGCGATATGGATGGTCATCTGGACTGGAGGTTTCAAATATGTGAAGGAGTTGGTGAGTGGGGAGGAGATGACAGAGATAGGAACTGTTATGGAAGATCGAATGATTGAAGACACTGGTCGACAAGACAAGTCATAGATACAGTGTTGGACAGGGAATAGGGAACAGAAAGATCCCAGGAAGCATTACCTCCCACGAGTGGGAGGCATGCATTCCATTGTGTTGTCCTGATGTTCACCAAGACAGCACACGCCTGGATTGAAAACTGGGAACTCCCAATGCTGTCTCAGTACAATAAAATTTAAAGTAGGGGTGGTGATTGAGCCTGAGGTGTGTCTGTACTGTGCTCCCCCTGCAGCACTATGTCTATGTCATGTCCTGTTAGCTGATGTTTGGAGTCTCTCTGCTCTGTTAATGATCTTACCTGGCGGCAGGATTCATTGAAGGCTCCCGACCTCCCTGACCTTTGTCTCTCTGACTGACCAACCGTCTTCCCAACCAGCAGTTGGCAAGTCTATTGAATCAGGAACTCCTTCAGTACCTGTAGAAGACACAGAAATAGGCAGAATGGGCAAATTAGACTGATGCTTGTGAGAGTTACATATGTAGAATGGCATGGCACTGAGCCCCACAGAGATCTGGAAAATCCCAGTCTCCATTACTGGCTCAGGATCTGGAGTAGCTGCAAGGGTGAGAGACGCTGACAGAGGCAACAATTAGACCCACACAGTGAGGGATACCACATGGAGAGATACGAAGTGATATCACCAGAGTTCAGGATCAAACAATTGTGCAGGAAGAAAGGGTTTTGATTCATGTTGCAGTGGGATGCGCAACCTGTGAGCAGGCGAAATGATAACCTAGTGTCCTTATTGTAAGGCAATTTATCCATAAACTCAGCAAATGTTCTCTGGATACAGGTTCAAATCCCGCCATTCCAAATGATTGAATGTGAATTAAATGCTTCAAAAAAGATATAATTAAAAACAGGTAAGTAAGTATTAAACAATCGTGATGTTAAGAAAAATCCATCGGGTGCGTGCACGTCTTTAGTGAAGTAATCTAAGATGGGACTGACATATCACAGGTATTACAGAATAACAGCTGAGGGAGGGACAGGACAGGACAGGCAGTTCAATGTTCCAGGGGACAGATGCTGCAGGAAGGACAGAAGGGGAGCTGAGAGAGAAGGAGAGCTGCTGGTTCTGATTGGGTGAAACATCACAGCAGGACTGAGAGAGGATATTCCTGCGGGATCGCCCAGTGAAGCTGTGTTCATGGAATTAATCAATAACAATGGGCCTTCCCTTTCCTCTGATTGTTCTACAGACTCCGATAGCTCCGCCCTCCTGCGCCTTGACCTTCTCAAGATGGCGGCCCTCAGACCCGCGCTCCGTCTTTCCTCAAACAAATGGCAGCCATGACCCTGGGCCCCTTCCCTGATCACAGACCGCCACCTCTTTAATCGGGTCTGGAGGGTCTTTTTCGAGTTTTTTTAAACTTTTATCCGGAACTTTTGAATTCTCTCCGCTCCTTTCTCCCAACGCGACTCCTACACAGCAGCTTGAGCACTGCTCTCTGAAGCCAATCGCAGGCGCTGCTGATGAAAGCAGCTCCATGTCTCTCTCTCTCTCTCTCTCCCCTGACCGATGTGATACTGCGCATGCTCTGCATAGAAACCCAACTGGGCGGGCGTCTGGGATTATCAGTGAGTTTATAGAGAATATTCATATCTGCACAGACTGATGGGTAAAATATGAGTCATTAACAATTGCTTTGTCGAGTTACAATCATAGAGATGTCTAGCTTGCAAATAGATTGTCCGGTCCAAATCAACCATACCGGCCAGGTATGTAAATTACCAATCGTTCTGGGAGTTTGAAAAGAAGTTTCTTACTCGAGTTGTGTACATCGATTGGAAATATGTATGTTATCAGATTTACATTTCAACTACAGTATTTCTTAAAATCTCACATTCATTTATGAGAGAGGTTTAATGCACCACTCTGTAATGAGAATGATCAATCCTGCAAAATAGTTTGCACTCTGACCAATCTTGAAGCGTTCAGTCCCGAGAGTGCTTTGGCCCCTCTCCTCACGCACTCTGGTTGGAGGACTGGCCGCTACTTGGTTCTCCTGTTCCGCCCCTTCCTCCTAATTGCAGAGTTGATTCAGGCGTGACTTAGCAGGTAAGGGACAAAGGAAGTTCGAGTCGATGTTTTGTAACGCAATGCAAATATCCCGAATCTTGGACCGAGAGGCCTGGGTTCGCTTCACAGCTTGTGCAGGTGTGTTTAATAACAACTTTTAGATGGTTCATTAGGAAAAACAAGGGAAGTCAGGAACAGAGTGAAAACAATAAAAAAATGCATGCAATGTAGTGGGGCTGTCAATGCTCTGATGGTTTGAATCTTTACCAAGCGTTTCAGGGTACCCAGCACAGACTGTTACGCTCCTCTTAGTGCACAGCCAGATACAACGATTCTGGGGCAAAGTGTTGGGCGAGGATATAGAGGTGCTTTTCTGGAAGGCGGTCAATTTTTGTACTGAAAATAGTTGAGAAGGAGTCGGATTTTGTATGGAGCTACCTGTCCCCCTCCTGTTGCAGCAACTTATTATTGCCCTGACTCGACCTCATACATGGAGAAAGTGAGGACTGCAGATGCTGGAGATCAGACCTGGAAAATGTGTTGCTGGAAAAGCACAGCAGGTCAGGCAACATTCTCTATCTCTTACATGTTCGGTAGAGATCAGTGACACTTCGTAAGCCTACAATACAAGATCCATCACTCTGTTTAAGACAGTAAAAGTCTCTTGTAGCACAATAGAGAACAACACAGTGCAGAACAGGCCTTTTGGTCCTTGATGTTGGGCCGAACTGTGAACTATTCTCAGCTCGTCCCCCTAAACGATCCCAAAATCACCCATGTACTTATCCAAAGGCTTGTATAAATCTCACTAATATGGCTGTACATTAGTAGGTCTTGGATTTCACCCCCTAACCACTGAATACAGAACCTTCCTCTGTCATCTGCCTTAAATCTACCACCCCTGAATTTGCTGTTACGCCTCCTCATACACAGATAACATCATCCTAGGAAAGACTTTCACTGTCTACCCTATCTAAGCCTCTGATCATCTTGTATGTCTCCATCAAATCCTCTCTTAGCCTTCTTCTTGCCAATGAGAACACGTTCAAATCTCTAAATCTTTCCTCATAAGACCTTCCCTCCAGACCACACGACATCCTGGTAAATCTCCTCTGCACCTTTTCCAATGCTTCCACATCCTTCCCGAAATATGGGCACCAGAACTGCACACAATATTCGAAATGTGGCCACACCAGTGTTTTGTATAGTTGCAGCATGATATTGCTGCTCCAGAACTCAATCCATCTATGAATGAAACCTAACACACTGTATGCCACCTTAACAGTACTGTACACCTGGGAGGAAACGTTCAGGCATCTATGTACATGGACTCCAACATCTCTCTGCGTATGTACACTACAAAAATCTTTCTATTGACTCAGTACTGTGCCTGAAAATTAAGGACTCTGTCTGTCATAGAGTATGGCTGCCTCATCGAGTTTGACGCACCGCAATGGGTCCATGCATATTATGTTAGTCAAGGATAGTATAACGGTGGCTGAGAGAACCTTTGATGAGGATTTGTCTACTGAAGTAGTGTGGGCTGAGGTTAGAAACAGGAGAGGGGAGGTCACACTGCTTGGCCGCTGCACAGTTCCAGGGAGGGGGAAGAGAGGATTAGCAAAATTACTCTGGGTAAGAGTGACAGGAACATCGTGGTCATTTTGAGGACTTTAACTTCCCCAACATTGATTGGAAATGCAATAACTCTAGTACGTCAGATGGATCAGTTTTTGTCCTATGTTTACAGTAGAGTTTCCAGACACAATATGTCAAAGGGCCGACATGAGCGGAGGCCTCATTGGATCTGGTGGTCGGTCATGTATTGGACTAGGTGTTTGATTTAGTTGTAGGTCAGCACTTTGGAGAGAGTGATCATAATTCAGTTATTTTTAGTTTAGCGATGGAAAGAGATAGGTATATGCCACAGGTGAAGACTTGTTCGATGGGGCAGTGGCAACTAGAATGCAATTCGGCAAGGATTAAGATGTATAGAATGGGGTAGCAAAATGCAGTGGATACAGACAATGGAAATATGGAGCTGGTTTAAGGAACATATATTGTGTGTCCTTGTTAGGTATGTCCCTGTCAGGCAAGGAGGAAGTGGTAAGACAAGGGAACTGTGGCTTACTACAGAAATGGCATCTCTTGTTAAGAAGAATGAGGCTAATATGTTGATGAGGCAAATGGTACAGATGAGGTAATTGAGACTTACACATCAGCTAGGAAGGATTTAAAGAGAGTTAAGAAGAGCACAGAGAGGACACGAGCAGTCTTTAGCGAATAGAATAAAGGAGAAGCCTAAAGCTTTCGATAGGTATGTGAGGAATAAAGGATAGGGTAGGAATAGGGCCAATCAAAGACAGAAGTGGGAAGTTGAGTGTGGACACTGTGAGTGTGAAATCGGAGAGGTGCTAAACGAACATTTATCATTGCTTTTCACTCAGGAAAACGACAATATTGTAGACAAGAATGAGGTAGAAGATATTAGACTAGAAAGGATCGAGGTTAATTCTGAACTGGTGTTATCAATTCTAGAAGGATTGAAAGTAGACAAGTCCCCTGGGCTGGATGGGATTTATCAGTGGATTCTCGGGAAGCTAGGGAGAAGGTAGTAAAGATTTTGGCTTTGATATTGAGTTGTGATTGCCTACAGGTCTGTACCAGAGGATTGGATGATTGCAAATGTTACGCCCTTAATCAAGAAGGGCAGTAGAGATGACCCAGGTAATTATATACCAGTGAGACTTACTTCTGTTATAGGAAAGGTTTTGGAAAGGATTATAAGAGACAATATTTGTAATCATCTGGCAAACAACAATATGATTTCAGATCGTCAATTTGGTTTTGTCAAAGGCAGGTCATGTCTCACAAACCTCATTGAGTTTTTTGAGATGGTGACCAAGCACATAGATGAGGGTAGGGCAGTTGACGTGGTATACATGGACTTCAGTTATACTTTGATAAGGTTCCACATGGTAGACTGTTGGAGAAAATGCAGCGATATGGAATTGAATGTGATTAGCAGTTTGGGTTAGAAACTGGCTTTCTGAAAGAAGGCAGCGAGTGGTGGATGATGGAAAATAATCAGCCTCCAGTGCGGTTATTAGTGGTGTGCCACAAGGATCTGTTTTGTTGTTTCTATAAAAGTCTTGGACGCAGGCATAGGTGGATGGATTAGTAAATTTGCAGACGACACGAATGTCAGTGGAGTAGTGGATAGTGTGGAAGAATGTTTCAGGTTGCAGAGGGACTTGGATAAACTCCAGAATTGGGCTGAAGGATGGCAAATAGAGTTCAATGCAGTTAAATGTGAGGTGATGCACTTTGTGAAGAATAACAGGAAGGCAGAGTATTGGGTCACCACAACACTGCCCCACAATCGTGGTATCTGGCTGTGCAATAAGAGGAGTGCAACAGTCTGTACTGGGACCCTGAAACGCTTGGTAAAGAGTCAAATCATCTGAGCATTGCATGCATTTTCTATTATTTTCACTCTGTTCATGACTTCCCGTGTTTTTCCTAATGAACCAACTAAAAGTTGTTATTACACACACCTGCACAAGCTGTGAATTGAACCCAGGCCTCTAGGTCCAAATTTGGGATATTTGTACCGCGTTACAAAACATCAACTCGAACTTCCTTTGTCCCTTACCTGCTAAATCACGCCTGAATCAACTCTGCAATTGGGAGGAAGGGCCGAGTACCGGCCGGTCCTCCAACCAGAGTGCGTGAGGAGAGTGGCCAAAGCATTCTCGGGAGTGAAGGCTTCAAGATTGGTCAAAGTGCAAACTATTTTGCAGGATTGAACCTCTCTCATAAATGAATGTGAGATTGTAAGAAATACTGTAGTTGAAACGTAAATCTGAAAACCAATCGATTTACACAACTCGAGTAAGAAATTTCTTTTCAAACTCCCAGAAAGATTGGTAATTTACATACCTGGATGGTATGGTTGATTTGTACCGGACAATCTATTTGCATGCTAGACAACTCTATGACTGTATCTCGACAAAACAATTGTTAATGACTCATATTTTACCCATCAGTCTGTGCAGATATGAATATTCTCTCGTAACTCACTGATAACCTCAGACGCACGCGCAGTTTGGTTTCTATGCAGAGCATGCGCAGTGTCACGTTGGTCAGGGGAGAGAGAGAGACATAGAGCTGCTTTCTCCGGCAACGGCTGCAATCGGCTTCAGAGAGCAGCGCTCAGAGCCGGTGTGTGGGAGCCTCATTGGGAGAAAGGAGCGGAAATAATTCATAAGTCCCGGATAAAGGTTCAAAAAATGTTACGAAAAAGACCCTCCAGGACCGGGTAAGGAGGTGGCGGTCTCTGATCAGGGAAGCGGCCCAGGGTAACGGCCGACATTTGTTTGAGGGAAGAGGGAGCGCGGGCCTCAGGGCCGCCATCTTGAGAAGGTCAATGTGCAGGAGGGCGGGACTCTCGGTGTCTGGTGAACAATCAGAGGAAAGGGGAGGGATATTGTCATTGATTAGTTCCACGGACACAGCTTCACTTGGCGATCCTGCAGGAATATCCTCTCTCATTCCTGCTGTGATGTTTCACCCAATCTGAACCAACAGCTCTCCTCCTCTCTCAGCTCCCCTTCTGTCCTTCCTGCAACATTGTCCCCTGGAACATTGAGCTACTTGTCCTGTCCCTCCCTCAGCTATTGTTCAGTGAAACTGTGATGTCCCAATCCCATCGTAGATTACTTGAATGCTCTCTATGGATATTTCTTAAAATCAGCAAATGTTTAATACTCATTTACAAGTTTTTAATTAGATCATTTTTGAGGTATTTAATTCTCATCCAAACATTTGCAATGGTGGGATTTGAACCCGTTTTCAGTGAACATTTGCTGAGTTTCTGGATAAATTGTCTCACAATAATGCCACTGGGCCATCACTTCTCCTCGCACAAGTTGCGCATTCCACTGCAACATGAATCAAAACCCTTTCTTCCTGCACAATTGTTTGATCCTGAACTCTGGTGATATCACTCAGTATCTCTCCATGTGGGGTCCCTCACTGTGTGGGTCTAATTGCTGCCTCTGTCATCGCCTCTCACTCTTGCAGCTTTTCCAGATCCTGAGCCAACAGAATTCTCCACTCCAGAGAGATGAGGCAGCACAGGCCAGCATTGGAGACTGGGATTTTCCAGAGCTCTGTGGGACTCAGTGCCATTCTACATGTATAACCCTCACAGCAGGAAGGACAGAAGGGGAGCTGAGAGAGTAGAGCTGCTGATTTTGTGCGGCACCGTGGCACAGTGGTTAGCACTGCTGTCTCACAGCGCCTGAGACCCGGGTTCAATTCCCGGCTCAGGCGACTGACTGTGTGGAGTTTGCACGTTCTCCCCGTGTCTGCGTGGGTTTCCTCCTGGTGCACCGGTTTCTTCCCACAGTCCAAAGATGTGCGGGTCAGGTGAATTGGCCATGCTAAATTGCCCGTAGTGTTAGGTAAGGGGTAAATGTAGGGTATGGGTGGGTTGCGCTTCGGCGGGTCGGTGTGGACTTGTTGGGGCGAAGGGTCTGTTTCCACACTGTAAGTAATCTAATCCAATCTAAAAAAAAGCATCTGTCTAATCTCCCATTCTGCCTATTTCTGTGTCTTCTACAGGTACTCAGGGAGTTCCAAACTCAATAGACTTGCCAACAGCTGGTTGAGAAGATGGTTGGTTAGCCAGAGAGACAAAGGTCAGGGAGGTCGGGAGCCTTCAATAAATCCTGCCATCAGGTAAGATGGCACCTTGGCACAGTGGTTAGCACTATTGCCTCACAGCGTCTGAGACCCGGGTTCAATTCCCGGCTCAGGCGACTGACTGTGTGGAGTTTGCACGTTCTCCCCGTGCCTGCGTGGGTTTCCTCCGGGTGCACCGGTTTCCTCCCACAGTCCAAAGATGTGCGGGTCAGATGAATTGGCCATGCTAAATTGCCCGTAGTGTTAGGTAAGGGGTAAATGTAGGGTATGGGTGGGTTGCGCTTCGGCGGGTCGGTGTGGACTTGTTGGGGCGAAGGGTCTGTTTCCACACTGTAAGTAATCTAATCCAAACTAAAAAAAAGCATCTGTCGAATCTCCCATTCTGCCTATTTCTGTGACTTCTACAGGTACTCAGGGAGTTCCAAACTCAATAGACTTGCCAACAGCTGGTTGAGAAGATGGTTGGTTAGCCAGAGAGACAAAGGTCAGGGAGGTCGGGAGCCTTCAATAAATCCTGCCATCAGGTAAGATGGCACCTTGGCACAGTGGTTAGCACTATTGCCTCACAGCGCCTGAGACCCGGGTTCAATTCCTGACTCAGGCGACTGACTGTGTGAAGTTTGCACGTTCTCCCCGTGTCTGCGTGGGTTTCCTCCGGGTGCTCCGGTTTCCTCCCACAGGCTAAAGATGTGCGGGCAGGTGAATTGGCCATGCTAAATTGCCCGTAGTATTAGGTAAGGGGTAAATGTAGGGTATGGGTGGGTTGCGCTTTGGCGGGTCAGTGTGGACTTGTTGGGCCGAAAGGCCTGTTTCCACATTGTAAGTATAATCTAATCTAAAGATCCTTCTAGTGCACAGACCAAAGAACAATGAGAGTGTTCTAAACATCAGCTAACAAGACATGACATAAATATAGTGCTGAAGGGCGAGTACAGTCCAGACACACCCCAGGCTCAGTCACCACCTTTAAGTTTGTACTGAGACAGCATCAAGAGTTCCCAGTTTTCAATACAGGCGTGTGCTGTCTTGGTAAGCATCAGGACAACAGAGGGTAAAGCAGGCCTCCCACGAGAGGGTGGTAATGCTGCCTGGGATCTTTCTGTTCCCTATTCCCTCTCCAACACTGCATCTATGGCTTGTCTTGTGGACCAGTGTCTTCAATCAGTCTAACTCCTATAACAGTTCCTATCTCTGTCATCTCCTCCCCTCTCACCAATTATTTCACATATTTGAAACCTCCAGTCCAGATGACCATCCATATTGCTGTAACTTGCTTCAGTCTCTGCAACATTCCTTGTCTTGATAGTCTCTTCCTCCAATAACTGGAGACATAGGATCTGTTTCTGTGCTGCATGACTCTTGGCTGAAGTTTCCGAAATGGAATGGGTCGCATTTGCCTGTGTTTGGCCCATGACCCTTCAACTCTTCTCCTCTCCATGTACCTGCCCAAGTGTCTTTTCCATGTTGTAATTGTACGTGTTTTTACCATTTCCTCTGGCAGTCCATTCCATCTATGCACCATCCTCTATGGAAAATGTTGTCCCTCAGCTCCCTCTTTAAATTCTTGCTCTGTCACCTCATGTTTATGCCTTTAGCTTTGGTTTCACCTACCCTTGGCTATTCACCTTACTTAGGCCCTACATGGTTTCATGAACTTTATAAGGCTCCGTGGTCTCCTTTGCCCCGGAGAAATATTAACGACAATGTTACAAATATCTCCAAATCATGTACTCAATGCTCTGATCAATGAAGACAAGTGTGCCAAATGCTGGTTTCACCACCCTGTCTCCCTGTGATGCTATTACAAGGAACAATGTATCTGAACCCCTTGGTCTCTCTCTGTTCGACAACACTGCCCAGGGCCCTTCCATTAACTGAGTTAGTCCTCGCTGGTTTGACTTAACTAAATCCAACACCTGAATTAAATTCCATCTTTCATTCCTTGGCCCACTGTCCCATTTCATTAATATCACCTTCTATAACTATATTCCTTGCCCACTCTTCCACTAATCTTGGTATCCGCAAACATACTAACAGGGACTGATATATTTTCACTCAGATTGTTTATGTAAATGGTGTACCAAACCTGAAAGTACTCTACTAGTCAAAGGCCTCCAGTCTGAACAACAACCCTCTCCCACCACCCTGTCTCCCACTGTCATCCCTTTGTGTAACCAGTTGGTGAGCTTTCCCTGATCCCTTGTGATCTACCCTTACTAACCAATGTATCATGCTACACCCTGACCAAGAGTTTGCTAAAGTCAGAATCAACGTCTGTTGCTCTGCCTTCATCTGTCTTTTTAGTCACATCTTGTCAAACCCCGTTCAAGTTTGTGAGATATGTTTTCTCACGTGCAAAGCCATGTTGGCTGTCTGATAATCAATCCTTATCTTTCATATTGCATGTAAGTCATTCCTCTCAGAATGCCCTCCAACAACAGACACACCCTGATGTCTGGCTTATCAGTCTGTACACCCTTGGCTTTCTCTTGCACCCTTCCTTAATTAATGGAACATCGTTATATTCATAGACAATCATACCGCACTGTTCGGTTAGCGCGAGCCATACACTAAAACTGATCTTGTTCCTCCTGCCTGTTCCTGGATCATATCCCTTCAAACCTTTCCTATTCCTGTAGTAATTCAAATGTCGTTCAACATTGTAATTGTTCACACATTCACCTCTTCCTTCTGGAGTACATTCCACCCACAACCCACCCTCTGTGTAACAATGTGCCCCGATTGTTTTTTAAATGTCTCTCCTGTAAACTTAAAAATATAGTGCCTTGTCTTGAAACTCCCCTGTCCATGGGAAAATACAACTCCCATTAAATCAATCTCTCCCCCTCAGTCTCCACTCTGTCTCTCTCCTCTCTTTCTGACCTCATCTCTCTGTCCCTTTCTCTCTGACCCTTCCCCCTCTCTCTGTCCCCCTCTCTCTATCCCCCTCTCTCTGGCCCCCTCTCTCTGGCCCCCTCTCTCCGCCCGTCCTCTCTCCGCCCGTCCTCTCTCCACCCGTCCGCTCTCCGACCGTCCGCTCTCCGCCCGTCCTCTCTCCGCCAGTCCCCTCTCCGACCGTCCGCTCTCTGCCCGTCCGCTCTCCGCCCGTCCTCTCACCACCCGTCCGCTCTCCGCCCGTCCTCTCTACGCCTGTCCCCTCTCCGCCCGTCCCCTCTCCGCCCGTCCCCTCTCTCTGTCACTCCTCTCTCTGTCACCCCTCTCTCTGGTCCCCCTCCTCTCTGGAATCTCCTCTATGTGCCCACTCTCTCTACCCACCTCTTTCTGTACCAACTCTCCCTGAACGCCTCTCTCTCCCCTCTCCCTGTTTCCCCCCCTCCCTGTTTCCCCTCTCTCCCTGTTCCCCACCTCTCTAATCCCGGCTTGCTCTGTCCCCCATCTCTCTGTCCCCCATCTCTCTTTGGCCACCACTTCTCTGTCGTCCCCACACTCTGTCTCGCCCACGCTCTGTCTCGCCCACGCTCTGTCTCGCCCTCGCTCTGTCTCGCCCTCGCTCTGTCTCGACCTCGCTCTGTCCCACCCTCGCTCTGTCTCGCCCTCTCACTCTGTCACCCCCTCACTATTTCACCCCCCTCACTATGTCACCCCTCTCTTTGTCTCCGCTTTTTCAGAGAGAGGCACGCTGTCCCCCTCACTGTCCCTCGCCCATGTCACCACTTTTTCTGTCCGCCCCCTCCCTCTGTTCCCCCTCCCTCTGTTCCCCCTCCCTCTGCCCCTCTCCCTCTGCCCCCCTCCCTCTGCCCGCCTCCCTCTGTCCCTCTCCCTCTGACACCTCTCTCTGTACCCTCTCTCTGTCCCCACCTCGCTCCGTTCCACCCTCTCTGTCCGCTCTGTCTGTCCCCCCTTCTCTGTCGCCCCTTCTCTGTCCCCCCTTCTCTGTCCCCCCTTCTCTGTTCCCCCTTCTCTGCCCGCCCGTTCTCTGTCCCCACCTTCACTGTCCCCCCTTCTCTGTTTCCCCTACGCTGTCCCCCCTTTCTCTGTCCCCCCTTCTCTGGGCCCCCCTTCTCTGTGCCCCCCTTCTCTGTCCCCCCTTCTCTGCTCCACCATCGCTGCCTCCCTTCTCTGCTCCACCATCGCTGCTCCCATCTCTGTCCCACCTCTCTGACCCCTTCTCTCTCTTCCCCCCTCTCTGTCTCCTTCTCACTGTCCCGAGCTCTGTCCCCTTCTCGCTTTCCCACCCTGACTGTGCCACCCCCTCTCTGTGCCTCGGGTTCTCTGTCCCCCCTCTCTGCCCCCCTCTCTGTCCCCCCTCTCTGTTCCCCCATCTTTCCCCCTCTCTCTGTCCCCCTCTCTCTGTCGCCCTCTCTCTGTACCCCATTATCTCTGTCCCCTCTCTCTATGTACCCTCTCTCTCTGCCCCCTTCTCTGATCCCCATCCGCCCTCTCTCTCTCCCCCATGTCTCTCTCTACACCCTCTCTCTGTCCCCCCACTCTGGCCATCCTCTCTCTGTACGCCCCTCTCTGTCCCCCTCTCTCTGTCCCCCCTCTCTCTGTCTCCCCTTCTCTCTCCCCCTCTCTCTCTCCCCTCTCTCTCCCCCTCTCTCCCCTCTCTCCCTCCCCTACCTCTCCCCCTCTCTCCATTTCCCCACTCTCTCGCCCCCCTCTCTCTCGCCCCCCTTCTCTCTCGCCCCCCCCTCTCCGGCCACCCCCTCTCTCGCCCCCCTTCTCTCGCCACCCCTCTCTCGCCCCCTCTCTCGCCCCCCCTCTCGCCCCCCTCTCTCGTCCCACCCCTCTTGCCCCCCTTTCTCGCCCCCCTCTCTCGCCCCCCTCTCTCGCCCACCTCTCTCGCCCTTCCTCTCTCGCCCCCCCCTCGCCCCGCCTCTCTCGCCCCCCTCTCCTTTCTTAGAGAGAGTCACGCTGTCCCCCTCTCACTGTCCCTCCCCTATGTCGGCACTCTTTCTGTCCGCCCCACCCTCTGTCCCCCACCATCTGTCCCCCACCATCTGTCCCCACCCTCTGTACCCCACCCTCTGTCCCCCACCCTCTGTCCCCCACCCTCTGTCCCCCATCTGTCTCCCTCTCTCTGTCTCTTCCCCCCCTCTCTCTCTCGCCTCTCTCTCTCACCCCTCTCTCTCTCTCCCCCCTCTCCCCTCTCTCTCTCCCCCTCTCTCTCCCCCTCTCTCTCTTTGCCCCTCTCTCTCCCCCCTCTCTCTCTCTACCCCCTCTCCCCGTCTCTCTCTCCCCCTCTCTCTCTTCCCCTCTCTCTCTCCCCTCTCTCCCCCCTCTCTCTCTCCCCCTCTGTCTCTCACCCCTCTCTCTCACCCCTCTCTCTCTCACCCCTCTCTCTCACCCCTCTCTCTCTCCCCATCTCTCTCTCTCTCCCTTTCTCTCTCCCCCTCTCTCTCCCTCTATCTGCCCCCGCTCTGTCCCCCACTCTGTCCCCCCGTCCCCCCACTGTGCCCCATCTGTCCCCCGCTCTCTGTCCCCCTCTCTGCCCCCTCTCTGTCCCCCTATCTTCCCCCCTCCCCCCTCTCTCACCCCCCTCACCCCCCTCACCCCGCTCTCTCTTGCCCCTCTCTCCCCCTCTCTGTCCCCCCTCTCTGTCTCCCCCTTCCCCCCCCTCTGTCTCCCCCTTACCCCCTCTCTGACCCCCTGTCTGCCCCCTCTCTATGTCCCCATCTGTCCCCACCTCTCTGTCCCCCCTGTCCCCCATGTTCCCCCTCTCTCTCCCCATTGTCTATCAGTCCCAACTCTCTATCAGTCCCCACTCTCTCTGTCCACCCCCTCCATTTCTCCCCACTCTGACCCCTCCCTCCGTCCCCATCCCTCCCTGTCCCTCTCTCTGTCCCCCTCTCTCTGACCCCCGGTCCCCTCTCTCAATCCTCCTCTCTCCATCCCCCTCTCTCTGCCCCCCCCTTCTCATTCCACCCGCTCTCTGTCCCCTTCTCTCTGACCCACCCGCTCTGTCCACCCTATCTCTCTCCCCACTCTCTGTCCCCCTGGCTCTGTTCCCTCTTTCTGTCCCCCACTCTGCTACCCCACTCTCTGCTCACCCCCTCTCTGCCCCCCTCTCTGCCCCCTCTCTGTCCCCCCTCTGTCCGCCTTCTCTCTGTGCCCCCTCACTCTCCCCTTCTCTCTGACCGCCATCTCTCTGTCCCCTTCTCTCTGTCTCCACCTCTGTCATCCCACTCTCTGTGCTCCCCCGCTCTGTCTCCCTGATCTCTGTCCCCTCTCTCTGCCCCCTCTCTCTGACCCCCTCTCCGCCTCTCTCTCTTTGCCACCCTCGCTCTGTCTCTCTCTCTCTCCCTCTCTCTGTTTCCCTCTGTCTGTTCCCTTCTCTCTGTCCCCTTTTCTTCGTCTCCCCGTTTCTCCGTCTCCCCTTTTCTCCGTCTCCCCTTTTCTCCGTCTCCCCTTTTCTCCCTCTCCCCTTTTCTCCCTCTCCCCTTTTCTCCGTCTCCCCTTTTCTCCCTCTCCCCTTTTCTCCGTCTCCCCTTTTCTCCTTCTCCCCTTTTCTCCCTCTCCCCTTTTCTCCGTCTCCCCTTTTCTCCCTGTCCACTCTTTGTCCCCCTGACTGTTGCCCCCCTCTCTTTATCCCCTCTCTCTGTCCCCAAACTCTCTGTTCCCCCCTCTCTGTTCCCCCCCTCTCTGTCCCCCCCCTCCCTGTTCCACCCCTCCCTGTTCCACCCCTCCCTGTTCCACCCCTCTCTCTGTCCCACCTCGGTGCAGAGAGGCGGGGACAGTGGTTTGCACTGTTGCCTCACAGCGCCAGAGACCCTGGTTCATATCCCGACTCAGGCAACTGACTGTGTGGAGTTTGCACGTTCTCCCCGTGTATGCGTGGGTTTCCTCCGGTTGATCCGGTTTCCACCCACAATCCAAAGATGTGCGGGTTAGGTGAATTGGCCATGCTAAATTGCCCGTAGTGTTAGGTAAGGGGTAAATGTAGGTGTATGGGTGGGTTGCGCTTTGGCGAGTCGGTGTGGACTTGTTGGGCCGAAGGGTCTGTTTCCACACTGTAAGTAATCTAATCTAATCTAATCTGTCCTCCCCTCTCTGTCTCCCCTCTCTCTGTCTCCCCCTCTCTGTCCCCCCCTCTGTCCCCTATCTTCCCCACTCTCCCCCTCTCCCCCTCTCCCCCCTCCCCCTCTCTCACCCCCTCTCTCACCCCCACTCACCCCGCTCTCTCTTGCCCCTCTCTCCCCCCCTCTGTCCCCCCTCTCTGTCTCCCCCTTCCCTCCCTCTGTCTCCCCCTTCTCCCCTCTCTGACCCCCTGTCTGCCACCTCTCTATGTCCCCCATCGGTCCCCACCTCTCTGTCCCCCCCTGTCCCCCACGTTCCCCCCTCTCTCTCCCCACTGTCTATCAGTCCCAACTCTCTGCCAGTCCCCACTCTCTCTGTCCACCCCATCCCTTTCTCCCCACTCTGACCCCTCCCTCCGTCCCCCTCCCTCCCTCCCTGTCCCTCTCTCTGTCCCCCTCTCTCTGACCCCCGGTCCCCTCTCTCAATCCTCCTCTCTCCATCCCCCTCTCTCTGCCCCCCTTCTCATTCCACCCCCTCTCTGTCACCCCCTCTCTGTCCCCTTCTCTCTGACCCACCCGCTCTGTCCACCCTATCTCTCTCCCCACTCCCTGTCCCCCTGGCTCTCTCCCCTCTTTCTGTCCCCCACTCTGCTACCCCACTCTACCACCCCTCACTGCTCACCCACTCTCTGCCCCACTCTCTGTCCCCCCTCTGTCCGCCTTCTCTCTGTGCCCCCTCACTGTCCCCTTCTCTCTGACCGCCACCTCTCTGTACCCTTCTCTCTGTCTCCACCTCTGTCATCCCACTCTCTGTGCTCCCCTGCTCTGTCTCCCTGATCTCTGTCCCCTCTCTCTGACCCCCTCTCCGCCTCTCTCTCTTTGCCACCCTCGCTCTGTCTCTCGCTCTCTCCCTCTCTCTGTTTCCCTCTGTCTGTTCCCTTCTCTCTGTCCCCTTTTCTTTGTCTCCCCGTTTCTCCGTCTCCCCGTTTCTCCGTCTCCCCTTTTCTCCGTCTCCCCTTTTAGATTAGACTTACAGTGTGGAAACAGGCCCTTCGGCCCAACAAGTCCACACCGACCCGCCGAAGCGCAACCCACCCATACCCCTACATTTACCCCTTACCTAACACTACGGGCAATTTAGCTTGGCCAATTCACCTGACCCGCACATCTTTGGACTGTGGGAGGAAACCGGAGCACCCGGAGGAAACCCGCACAGACACGGGGAGAACGTGCAAACTCCACACAGTCAGTCGCCTGAGTCGGGAATTGAACCCGGGTCTACAGGCGCTGTGAGGCAGCAGTGCTAACCACTGTGCCACCGTGCCGCCCTTTTCTCCGTCTCCCCTTTTCTCCCTCTCCCCTTTTCTCCGTCTCCCCTTTTCTCCCTCTCCCCTTTTCTCCCTGTCCACTCTTTGTCCCCTGACTGTTGCCCCCCTCTCTTTATCCCCCTCTCTCTGTCCCCAAACTCTCTGTTCCCCCCCTCTCTGTTCCCCCCCTCTCTGTTCCACCCCTCTCTGTTCCACCCCTCTCTCTGTCCCCCCTCGGTGCAGAGAGGTGGGGACAGTGGTTTGCACTGTTGCCTCACAGCGCCAGAGACCCTGGTTCAATTCCCGACTCAGGCAACTGACTGTGTTGAGTTTGCACGTTCTCCCCGTGTATGCGTGGGTTTCCTCCGGTTGATCCGGTTTCCTCCCACAGTCCAAAGATGTGCGGGTTAGGTGAATTGGCCATGCTAAATTGCCTGTAGTGTTAGGTAAGGGGTAAATGTAGGGGTGTGGGTGGGTTGCGCTTTGGCGGTTCGGTGTGGACTTGTTGGGCCGAAGGATCTGTTTCCACACTGTAAGTAATCTAATCTAATCTAATCTAATCTAATCTAATCTAATCTGTCCTCCCCTCTCTGTCTCCCCCCCTCTGTCTCCCCCTCTCTGTCTCCCCCCTTTCTCTCTCCCCCCTTTCTGTCTCCCCCCTCTCTGTCCCACCCTCTCTGTCCCCCCTCTGTCCCCCCACTCTGTCCGCCCCTCTCTGTCCGCCCCTCTTTCTATCATCCCAACTCTCTCAGTCCCCACTCTCTCTGTCCACACCCTCCCTTTCCCCCCACTCTGCCCCCTCTGTCCGTCCCCCCTCTCTCCGAGTCCCTCTCTCTGTGCCCCTCTCTCTGCCCCCCGGACCCCTTTCTCCATCCCCCTCCCTCCATCCCCCTCTCTCTGCCCCCTTCGCTCTCCACCCTCTCGCTGTCACCCCCCACTCTGTCCTTTTCTCTCTGTCCCCCTGGCTCTGTCCACTATTTCTTTACCCCCACTCTGCCCCACCCACTCTGCACCCCCAATCTGCCCCTCTACTCACCCCCCCTCTATCCCCCCTCTGTCCGCCTTCTCTCTGTCCCCCCTCACTGGTCCCCATCTTTCTGTCCCGCATCTCTCTGTCCCCTTCTCTCTGTTCCCCCCTCTGTCAACCCATTCTCTTTGCCCCCTCGCTCTGTCTCCCTGATCTCTGTCCCCCTCTCTCTGCCTCTCTCTCTTTCCCACCCTCGCTCTGTCCCCCGTCTCTGTTCCCACTCTCTCTGTCCCTCTCTCTCTATCTCCCCCTCTCTGCTCCCCTTCTCTGTCCGCACTGTCTCTCTGACCCACCCTCTGAGTCCCCTTCTCTCTGTCTCCCCTCTCTGTCCCTTTTTCTCTGACCCACTGTCTTTGTTCCCCTCTCTGTCCGCCCTCTCTCTCTGTCTTCCCCTCTCTCTCTCTCTCTCTCCCGTCTCTCTGTCCCCTCCCTCTGTCCCCTCCCTCTGTACCACCCTGTCCGCCCTCTCTCTGTCCCCCTCTCTTTCTTCTTCTCTCTGTCCTCCCTCTATCTCTGTCCCCTTCAATCTCTGTCCCCTTCAATCTCTGTCCCCTTCTATCTCTGTCCCCCTCTATCTCTGTCCCCCTCTATCTCTGTCGCCCTCTATCTCTCAGTCCCCCACTCTCTGACTCTTTCTCTCTGACACTCCCACCCTCTCTCTGACACCCCCCTCTGTCTGTCCCTGTCTCTCTCTGTCCTCGTCTCGCTCTGTTCCCCCTTGCTCTGTTCCCCCTCGCACTGCCCCGCTCTGTCTCCACCCTCCCTCTGGTCCCCACTTTCATTGTCCCCTCTCTCTTCCTCCCTCACTCTTTCCTACCCTCACTCTGTTCCCCCTCTCTGTTCCCCGTCTCTGTTCGTCCTCTCTGTTCCCCCCTCTCTGTTCCCCCCTCTCTGTTCCCCTCTCTTTTCCCCCGCTCTGTTCCCCCCCGCTCTGTTCCTCCCGCTCTGTTCCCCACCTCGCTCTGTTCCCCCCCGCTCTGTTCCCCCCGCTCTGTCCCGCTCTCCACATCCTCCCTCTCTCTGTCCCCATCTCCACGTCCCCACCTTTCTGTTTCCCTCTGTCTGTCCCCCTCTCCACGTCCCCGCTCTGTCTGTCCCAATCTCCACGTCCCACTCTCCAAGTCCCCCCCTCTCTGATTCCCTCTGTCTGTCCCCTTCTCTCTGTTCCCCTCACTCTGTTCCCCTCACTCTGTCCCCTTCTCTCTGTCCCTCTTCTCTCTGTCCCCCTTCTCTCTGTCCCCACTCTCTCTGTCCCCACTCTCTCTCCCCCACTCTCTCTGTTTCCCTCTGTCTGTCCCCTTCTCTCTGTGCCCTTCTCTCTGTGCCCTTCGCCCTTCTCTCTGGTCCCTTCTCTGTGGCCCCTTCTCTCTGCCCCCCTCTCTCTGTTCGCTTCCCTCTGTCCCCACTCTCTCTATCCCCGTCTCTCTGTCCCCCTTCTCTCTGCCCCATTCTCTCTGTCCCCCTTCTCTCTGTCCCCCTTCTCTCTCTGTTCCCCTTCTCTCTCTCTGTTCCCCTTCTCTCTCTGTCCCCCTTCTCTATCTCTGTCCCCCTTCTCTCTGTCCCCCTCTCTCTTTCCCCCCTCTCTCCCCCTTCCCCCTCTCCCCTTCCCTCTCTCCCCTTCCCTCTCTCCCCCTTCCCTCTGCCCCCTTCCCTCTGCCCCACTACTCTCTGACCCCTTCTCTATCCACCTCCTCTTTGTCACCCCCTCTCTGTCCCCTTCTCTCTGACCCACCCGATCTGTCCACCCTATCTCTCTCCCCACTCTCTGTCCCCTGGTTCTGTCTCCTCTTCCTGATACCCCACACTGCGCCCCCCACTCTGCCCCCCAACTCTGCCCCCCAACTGTGTACCCCTACTCTGCTCCCCTCTCTGTTCCCCCCTCTGTCCGCCTTCTCTCTGTCCCCCCTCACTGTCCCCTTCTCTCTGTCCCCCGTCATCCCACTCTCTGTGCCCCCTCGCTCTGTCTCCCTGATCTCTGTCCCCCTCTCTCTGCCCCTCTCTCTGCCTCTCTCTCTTTCCTACTTTAGCTCTGTGCCCCCTCTCTCTGTTCCCGCTCTCTCTGTTCCCACTCCCTCTATCCCTCTTTCTTGATCCCCCTCTCTCTGCTCCCCTTCTCTGTCCTCACTCTCTCTCTGACCCACCCTCTGAATCCCCTTTTCTCTTTCTCCCCTCTCTGTCCCATTTTCTCTGAACCACTGTCTAGGTCCCCCTCTCTGTCCACCCGCACTCTCTGTCCGCCGTCTCTCTCTCTCCCCCCCGTCCCCTCCCTCTATCCCACCCTGTTCGCCCTCTCTCTGTCCCCCCTCACTGTCCTCTTCTCTCTGTCCTCCCTCTCTCTGTCCTACCTCTATCACTGCCCCCTCTCTTTCTGCCCCCCTCTCTTTCTGCCCCCTCTCTTTCTGCCCCCCTCTCTTTCTGCCCCCCTCTCTCTCTGCCCCCTCTCTCTCTGCCCCCTCTCTCTCTGCACCCCTCTCTCTGCCCCCCTCTCTCTCTGTACCCTCTCTCTCTGTTACCCTCTCTGTTCCCCTCACTCTGTCCTCCACTCTCTCTGTCCCCCACTCTCTCTGTCCCCTCCTCTCTCTTTCCCCATCTCCACGGCCCACCTCTCTCTCTCCCCCTCTCTCTTTCCCCTTCTCTCTGTGCCCTTCTCTCTGTGCCCTTATTTCTGGCCCCTTCTCTCTGTCCCCCCCCTCTGTCCCCACTCCCTCTGCCCCCCTCCCTCTGTCCCCTCTCTCTCTGTCCCCCCTCTCTCTGTCCGCTCTTTGTCCCCCGTCTGTTCCCCCCCTCTCTCTGTCACCCCCTCTCTGTCCCCCCATCTGCACCCCCTCTCTGTACCCCCTCGGTACAGAGAGGGGGGACAGTGGTTAGCACTGCTGCCTCACAGCGCCAGAGACCCGGGTTCAATTCCCGACTCAGGCGACTGAATGTGTGGAGTTTGCACGTTCTCCCTGTGTATGCGTGGGTTTCCTCCGGGTGATCCGGTTTCCTCCCACAGTCCATAGATGTGCGGGTCAGGTGAATTGACCATGCTGAATTGCCCGTAGTGTTAGGTAAGGTGTAGATGTAGCTGTATGGGCGGGTTGTGCTTTGGCGGGATGTGTGGACTTGTTGGGCCGAAGGGCCTGTTTCCACACTGTAAGTAATCTAATCTAATCTGTCCTCCCCTCTCTGTCTCCCCCTTCTCTGTCTCCCCTTCTCTGTCTCCCCCTCTCTGTCTCCCCCTCTCTGTCTTCCCCCCTCTCTGTCTTCCCCCCTCTGTCCCCCCTCTCTGTCCCCCTCTCTCCGCCCTCTCTATCAGTCCCAACTCTCTATCAGTCCGCACTCTCTCTGTCCACAACCTCCCTTTGCCCCCACTCTGCCCCCTCCCTCCGTCCCCCCTCTTTCCCTGTCCCTCTCTCTGTCCGCCTCTCTCTGCTCCCCGCCCCCTTTCTCCATCCCCCTCTCCATCCCCTCTCTCTGCCTCCCTTCTCTCTGTCACCCACTCTCTGTCACCCCCTCTCTGTCACCCCCTCTCTGTCCCCTTCTCTCTGCCCCACCACTCTGCCCCCTCACTCTGCACCCCCCACTCTGCCTCCCCCACTCTGCCCCCCCACTCTGCCCCCACCCACTCTGCCCCCCAACTCTGCCACCCCCACTCTGCTCCCCCACTCTGCCCCCACCCCACTCTGCCCCCCACTCTGCCCCCTCTCTGTCCCCATCTCCCGGTCCCCCCTCTGTCCCCAATCTCTCTGTCCCCCTCACTGTCCCCATCTCTCTGTTCGCCATCTCTCTGTCCCCCCTCTGTCGTCCCACTCTCTGACCCTCTCTCTCTGCCCCCTCTCTCTGCCCCTCTCTCTGCCTTTCTCTCTGCCTCTCTCTCATTCCCACCCTCGCTCTGTCTCCCCTCTTTCTGTTCCCACTCCCTCTGTCCCTCTCTCTGTTCCCACTCCCTCTGTCCCTCTCTCTCTCGATCCCCCTCTCTCTGCTTCCCTTCTCTGTCCGCACTCTCTCTCTGACACACCCTCTAAGTCCCCTTCTCTCTGTCCCCCCTCTGTCCCTTTTTCTCTGAGCCACTGTCAATATCCCCCTCTCTGTCCGCCCTCTCTCTCTGTCCTCCCTTCTCTCTCTCTCCCCCCTCTCTGTCCCCTCCCTCTGTGCCCCCCCGTCCGCCCTCTCTCTGTCCCCCTCACTGTCCTCTACTCTCTGTCCTCCCTCTATCTCTCTCCTCCCTCTATCTCTGTCCTCCCTCTATCTCTGTCCCCCTCTATCTCTGTAGCCCTTTCTCTCTTAGTCTCCCTCTCTCTGAAACCCTCTATCTGACACACCCCTCTCTCTCTGACACCCCTCTCTCTCTGACCCGGTCTCTCTCTGTTCCCGTCTCTCTCTGTTCCCTCTCGCTTTGTTCACCCTCGCTCTGTCCCCCCTCGCTCTGTCTCGCTTTCTCTCTCCGCCCTCCCTCTGGTCCCCTCTCTGATTGTCCCTTCTCTCTCTTCCTCCCTCACTCTGTCCCACCCTCACATTGTCCCCCACTCTCTCTGCCCCACTCTCTCTGCTCCCCTCTCTCTGTTGCCCCCTCCCTCTTCCCCCTCTCTCTGTTCCCCCCTCCCTCTGTTCCCCCCTCTCTCTGTTCCCCCCCTCTGTTCCACCCCTCTCTCTGTTCCACCCTCTCTCTGTTCCACCCTCTCTCTGTTCCCCCCTCGCTCTGTCCCCCCTCGCTCTGTCATACCTCTCTCTGTCCCCCCTCTTTCAGTCCTCCTCTCCACGTCCCCCTCTCTCTGTTTCCCTCTGTCCGTCCCAATCTCCACGTCCCCCCTCTCTCTGATTCCCTCTGTCTGTCGCCCTCTCTCGGTCCCCCCTCTCCCGGTCCCTCCTCTCTCGGTCCACCCTCTCTGTTCCTGCTTCTCGTCCTCCCCCCTCTCAACCTCTCCCCTCTCTCACCTTCTCCTCCCTCTCCCCCTCTCTCGCCCTCCCCACCCTCCCTCACCCTCTCCATCCATCTTGCCATACGCTCATTCTCCCCCTCTCTGCCTCTCATGCCCCATTCACTCGCGCTCCCCTTCTCTCCCATCTCCTCTGTCACGCTCTCCCTTCCTCTCGCCCTCCCCTCACTCGCACCCCTCGCTCGCCCTCTCCCTCCCTCTCGACTTCCCCACCCTCGTTCCCCTCTCTCACCCTCCCCACCCTCCATCACCTCTCTTCCCCACTCTCCCTGTTCCCCCCTCTCCCTGTTCCCCCCTCCCTGTTCCCCCTCTCTCTGTTAACCCTCTCTCTGTCCCCCCTCTCTGTCCCCCCTCTCTCAGTCCCCCCTCATCCCTCTCGCCCTCCCTCTCCCACTCTCTCGCTGTCCCCCTCTCTTGCCCAGCCCCACACGTGCTCGCCTCTCTCCCAACCCCTCTCTCACCCTCTCGCTTCCTCTCCCCTTCTCCTTCCTCCCTCCCCTCTCTCGCCCTCTCCCTACCTCTCAGCCTCCCCTCCCTCCTTCCCCACTCTCACTCTCCCCTTCCTCCCTCCCTCCCCTCTCTCGCCCTCCACCTCCCTCACCTCTCTTGCCCTCCTCTCTCGCCATCTCCATTCCTCTCGCCCTCCCTCCTTCCCCTCTCTTGCCCTCCCCCTCCCTCCCCTCTCTCGCCCTCCTCTCTAGCCCTCTCTATTCCTGTCGCCCTACCTTCCCTCCCCTCTCTCGCCCTCCTCTGCATCCCTCCCCTCTCTTGCACTCTCCCTCCCTCCCTTCCCTCTCACTCCCTCTCTCTCCTTCAAGCCCTCCCCTCCCTCCTTCCCATCTCACACCCGATCCCCTCCTCCCTTCCTCCCCACTCTCGCCCTTCTCTCTCACCCTTCTCTCTCACCCTTTCCCTTCTTCTCACCCTCCCTTCCCTACCCTCCCTCGCTCTCCCCTGCCTCCCTCCCCTCTCTAGCTCCCATTCACTCTCCCCACTGTCTCGTTCTCCCCTCTCACGCAGTCCTTTCTCTCGCCCTCAATTCCCTCCCCTCTCTCGTCTTCCTCACTCTCACCCTCACCCTTCTCGCGCCCTCCCGTCCCTCTCTACCCTCTCGCGCCCTCCCTCCCTTCCCTCTCTCGCCCCCTCCCTCCCTCTTCCCCTCACCGCTGTCTTGCCCTTCACTCTCTCGCCCTCTCCTTCCCCCTCGCTCTCATCTCCTTCACTCCCCTCCCTCGCCCTCCCCTTTATCGCCCTCCCCATCTCACACTTGCCTCTCTCACCCTCACCCCTCTCTCGCTTTCCACTCCCTCCCTTCCCTCTCATGCCCTCACCCTCCCTCCTTCCCCTCTCTCGCCCACCCCTCTCTCGCCCTATCCTCCCTCGCCCTCTCCCTTCCTCTCGCTCTCCTCTCTCTCCCTCCACTCTCGCACCCCCTCCCCTCTCTCGCCAACCTCTCCCTCCCTTCTTTCGCCATCGCCTGTTTCACCATCCCCTCTCTCACCCTCCCCCTGTCTCGCACTCCACTATCTCGCCCTCTCCCTCCCTCTCGCCCTCTCCCTCCCTCCTGTCCACGCCTCACTCACTCCCCTCTCTTGTCCTCCCCTCTTCCACCCTTCCTCTCCCTGTCGCCTTCACTTCCCTCTCCCCTCTCTTGCACTCCGGTCTCTCGCCCTCCCCCTCTCTAGCCCTTCCCTCTCTCGCCCTCTCCTTCCCCCTAGCCCTCATCTCCTTCACTCCCCTCTCTCGCCCTCCCCTTTATCGCCCTCCCCATCTCACACTCCCCTCTCTCACCCTCACCCCTCTCTCGCCCTCCACTCCATCCCTTCCCTCTCATGCCCTCACCCTCCCTCATGCCCTCCCCTCCCTCCTTCCCCTCTCTCGCCCACCCCTCTCTCGCCCTATCCTCCCTCGCCCTCTCCCTTCCTCTCGCCCTCCTCTATCTCTCCCTCCCCTCTCTCGCTCTCCTCTCTCTCTCTCTCCACTCTCGCACCCCTCCCCTCTCTCGCCAACCCCTCCCTCCCTTCTTTCGCCGTCGCCTGTTTCACCGTCCCCTCTCTCAACCTCCCCCTGTCTCGCAATTCACTATCTCGCCCTCTCCCTCCCTCTCACCCTCTCCCTCCCTCCTGCCCACACCTCACTCCCTCCCATCTTCCACCTTTTCTCTCCCTGTCGCCTTCACTTCCCTCTCCCCTCTCTTGCACTCCGGTCTCTCGCCCTCCCCCTCTCTAGCCCTCCCCCTCTCTCGCCCTTCCCCTCTCTCGCCCTCCCCCTTTTCTCGCCCTCCCCACTGTCTCGCCCTCCCCTCCCTTCCCACTCATCTCTCGGTCTCCCCTCTCTCGCGATCTCCTCTCTCGCACTCCTGTCTCTCGCCTTCCTCCTCTCTTGCGCTCCCCTCTCTCGCCCTCCCCCTCTCCCCCCTCTCTCACTCTCTCTCCCTCTCGCGCTCCTCTCTCTTGCCTTCCCCTCCCTCACTCCCCTGTTTCTTCCTCCTCTCTCTCAACCTTTCACCTCTCTCTCACTCCCCTCTCTCCCCCTCTCTCGCCCTCTCCCTCCCTTTTCATCCCCCTCACTCGCACTCCCTCTCTCCATCCGCTCTTTCGCCCTCTCCCTCCCTCTTGACATTCGTCCCCTACCTCTGTCCCATCTCTCGCCCTCCCCTATTTCACCTTATCTCTCCCTTGCCCCCTCTCTCTTCCCCCTCTCCTTCACTCTCCCTCCACCTTCTCTCACTCTTGACCCCCCTCAATCAGTGTCTCTCTCTCTCTCGCTCCCCACCTTCCTCCGTTTCCCTCTGACTGAATCTCTTTCCCTCCTGTCCCTCCCTCCCCCTGTCTCAGACACATTCTGTCTCCCTGGTCCTTCCCTCTCCCTCTGAACCAGAGACTGTTGGTTGTGGGGTTGGTTGGTTGTGATCCTCCGTGTAGGGGGTGGTGAGATGTGGGACGTAAGAGGAGGGGGAAGTGGGATAGAGGTGGAACTGCTGGTGGAAGACAGAGACGGAAGGACACAGAGAGTGAGGTTGAGGGGATCGGGAAGAGTGTGGGCAGGTGGAGAAACCGGGGTTAGTGGGATTGTGTGTGAGAGGGGAAACAAGGGAGTGTGAAGAGGAGAGTTGATGAGAGAGGGGGAGATAATTTAGTAGAAAGAGTAGGGGAGTGGAAATGGGGAGACCAGGCTGCAGTGGGGTGACAGAGGCCGTTAAACCCGGCTCCTGAGCTCAGGGCGCGGTGCCCTCCCCTTCCCTGAGAACCAGCATTTGGGGCTGAGTCTGACTCTCTCCAGCTCAGCTTCTCCAACACAAAGACACACAACAACATCGGTCACATTGCTGCTCGGCACGCTTTAATCAACATTTTTATTGGTTACAAATGGAAGTGATGGATACAGTCAGTGGGGTGTGCCTTTTCTCACTGGCCTCTGAGTTGTGAGAAACATTGAAATGTTTCACTGTCACCCCCCTGTGGGAGAAGGATGGACAAACCAGCGCTACCCTCAGTCTGTTACCATAGCGACAGGCTGCTCCATCGCTGAAACACTGAACTGAAATGAGAAAATCCCGGGTGGATTGATTAATGAGGGAATTTGATGGATGGATGGATTTGGGTGAAGGGATATTTCAGCACATTCTCAAGCTGCTGCCTGAACTTAGTCTGGGTCACGGCATAAATCGCGGTGTTTGTGCAGCAACTGAGGAGCTGCAGCATGAAGCCCAATTCCAGCACAAAATAATCGAGATACACAGACTGATACCCAATAAACCACATCCGGCTCCATATAGAATACAGCATTAACGTTGACCATAACAGGATGAAATTGGCCGAGATCACAAACAGTAAAATGATGGATTTTTTTCAGTTTCTCATTTTTGTGTCAGACTGAGCGTCCCCATTGGTGTGAGCGTGGAGTCTCCTGCGGGCTCTGCTGGTCACTAAAATGTGTCTGACGGTGAGAACATTGAGCAGCAGAGTCAGGAGAAATGGGACACCCGGTGTTAGACTGTGGTGGAGGAACTCGATTGTGACCCACACAATGGACAATACAACAGCATCTGTTACATCACAAAACCGGAGCTCGTTCTCCAGCGAATACCGAGCCGTGAGCATAAAATACCAGGAAATGTTCTTTAAACAGCTCAACATAGTCACTGCTCCCAGAACCACAGCCACAGTTTTCTCACTGCAATATTTACTTTTCAGATTCTGGCAACAAATGGCCACAAACCGATCAAAGGTAAAAGTGACAGTGAACCAGACAGCGCAGTCAGTGGCTGCGTAAAGCAGGACGGCGTGAATATTACACACGGGGACGGAGTCCTTCAGGAAATAAAACTGTTTCTCATAAACAATGGGAATGCGTCTCAGGATCAGGTCGAGGATAATGACCAGGAGATCCGCCGCTGCCATGGCCCCCAGGTAACGTCTGACACATGGAGACAATCCACAATCTTTATAAAGCAGAACGTAGATGGTCACTACGTTAACTGTGAGGAAGGGAAACAAACCCATTATCCATCAGCCTGGAGGCAAAGGGACCCGTTTGATCGGGGACCCAGTGAGATTTTCAAATGTGTCCCTATATTCAGGGATTTATTAAAATAATTGAAGCTGGAATAACAAATGGGAAGGTCGGAATTCCTGACTTAAATGTGACATTTTCCACAAGAAACCCTTCCTCTCTAAACACACAGAGACACATCCATAAGAACAGATGGTTTCTAGAACTTCCCACACACTCGATCAGTCGAGAACAGACACAGGTCACTCCTTCCCAGTTCCAAATACGGAGAGTGGAAACGTTGCTGTCCTGAAGGCTTCTCTCCCAGTTTCCGGAAGACAAACGGAGTTTGGGAATTTCTGTATTTTGGTCTAAATTGTAGTCAATCCTGTGTCGTGGAGAAATGTAAACGCAAATGAAACGTATTCACCCCTTTAACTGCCTGAGGGGCCTACGGAACAGTGTCTCCTTCTCCCTGGAACGGGATCTCTTCCCTCGGGATCTTATCGTTTGTTCAATTCACTGACGTCCGGCCAATCACAAACAATGTCAGGGACAGAACGTTCCGGGGAATGTCAGTTATAGAATGTCAGGGACAGAACATTCTGGGGTCTGGCAGTTATGGAATGTTGGGGGCATAACATTCCGGGGAATGACGGTTATAGAATGTCAGGGACAGAACGTTCCGGGGAATATCAGTTATAGAATGTCAGGGACAGAACCTTCCGGAGAATGCCAGTTATAGAATGTCGGGGACAGAACTTTCCGGAGAATGGCAGTTATAGAATGACAGTGACAGAAAGTTCCGGGGAATGTCAGTTATAGAATGTCGGGGACAGAAATTTCCGGGGAATGTCAGTTATAGAATTTCGGGGACAGAACGTTCCGGAGAATGTCAGTTATAGAATGTCGGGGACAGAACGTTCCGGGGAATGTCAGTTATAGAATGTCGGGGACAGAACGTTCCGGGGAATGTCGGCTATAGAATGTCGGGGACAGAACTTCCAAGAGAATGGCAGGTATAGAATGTCGGGGACAGAACGTTCCGGGGAATGTCAGTTATAGAATGTTGGGAACCGATTTTCCGTGGAGCTCCGTGACCTGCTCATCACCTTTCCCCCCGTCCACCCCACCAACATGATATACTGTGCCCAGGTTACATATCTGTCCAGTACCAGGAGATGTGCAGACCACAGCAGGGCACTAATGTGTGAACCTGGAACAAATATCCATTCAGCATGGGGAGCTACTCATCCCACATCATTGTATTCTCTATAAACCTCAACCAGATAGTCTGCCCAACACAGCGACCTGGGCAGTGATAACTGGTGAATTAATCTGTAACCCAGGAGCAGTTACACTCCCAGCATGTAGGACTGTGTACCCCACCCCAGTGCATTGATCTGTAAACCAGGAGCAGTAACCCTCCCAGCATGTAGGGTTGTGTACCCCACTCCAGTGCATTGATCTGTAAACCAGGAGCAGTTACCCTCCCAACATGTAGGACTGTGTACCCCACCCCAGTGCATTAATCTTTAAACCAGGAGCAGTTACCCTCCCAGCATGTAGGACTGTGTACATCCCCCCAGTACATTGTTCAGTAACACTGTGTTCGATCCCTGCGCAGTAAGGGGAAACTTGCAGCCCATGCTTGAAGTGAAAGGACGTCCATCTCCCATCCATTTACAGCTCCATATCTCCATTGTGCCATGACAATGGGTTGCTGTGAATGTGAACATCACTGCCAGAGCGAGATGGCGGAGGAATCAGTTTAAATATCACCACATGGGAGGGTTTTGGGGTATAGACAGAGAGGGGGAGATTGAAAGACAGTGACATGGACGGATGTGTTCCCAGGTTTCAGAATGCTGAAATGTAGACACTTCGATAACATTCTCTAACATGAGCCAGTCTTTCCAGGAAAGATGGGAAAAAGGGAGATTGGTGTGAGGTGAAATGATATCGAGTTTTGGATGATCATTTGTTCTACAGCTTTGTAAATGGGAGTAGTTTCAACAGCATCTATGACTCACTGGGCTGATTCTAACAATAATTTGCCTCAGTGTCATTTTCATTGAGTATGATAGACAGATTATCTGTACGAGGCCAAGCTAGATTCCTGGTGCTATCTTATCAAACACAACTCATTGACTACCCTCCCCCCAACATTGTGTCCCTCTCATTCAATACCGATTCTCCCACCCATCATGGCTGGAGGGACTCACAGTCACCCGGGTACGCCTGGATATTCCATGACCCCTGGCAATGGTGCCATCTTTGAAAGGCCAAGGGGCACATGTTTGAGCTTTCTCAGCTTGGACTGCCCTGCACAGTTTACCCCGAGCATGGCAGATAAGGGGTAAATATGCCACGGTTTGTCTTCAGGGGCACGGAGTTCCTGGTGGATGGGCAAGTACAGAGGGGGACCATTCTCTTACCAGAGGGAGCCACACCACCAGACCCACCGAGCATGGTCTGAGCTCCCCACGCAGCTCAGTGCAGTATCTGCGGTCTGAAGACATGTCCAGCAATACAGGACAAGCATCAATAACCTTCCCTGCTCTGTCAGGATAAGGGTCACTGTATTCTCTCTGCTCCCTCACACTCACGGTATATCTGTTATAGCACCTACCCCCGAACAAAGCTCCTGCTCATATATACTCAGCGCTCTCTGTTCCTGCAGCCCCTTTATAATGGCACAGCCTGTTTTAAACTGTCTTTCTTTATCTTTCATACCAAAGTGCATCACCTCACACTGCTCTGCATTGATCTCCGTCTACCAGCGTGTCACTGTCCTGTTAGAGTTCGACACTGTCCTCCATCGACTTTACAATTCTTCCAGGTATGGTGCCATTTACAAACATTAAGATTGTCACAGTGTCACAGTCCCCATGAAACAACTGAAATCCTGCCCCACATACACGAGTGTGAGCAAGTGAAATACTAATATATTCCCACGGACACAGTCGAAAGTGACATATTGTCAATGGAGCAACAAAAATCCTGACATATACTAGACAGAGTAGATGAAATATTGACAAACCACAGAGCAAGAGAAATCCGGAGAGGTTCCACTTATCTATATTCATCAGGGTATAATGGGATGAAGTTGAAAGTGTGTACTGTACCTTTAAGAGAGGATGAATGCTGCTGTGAACTGAGAACTTAGAAGTACCTGTGATATGAGAGGATGGCAGACCCAGAAACAGAATATTGCTATTGAGCTGGAGTCGGATTATAAGCAGTTAAGAGAAAGAGGGTCTTTCAGTTCACTTTCAGTGTTAAAAAATGCGTTGTTGTTTTTATTTAAGCATTGGATTTTGGGAGTTCTCTGTCACTCATATTTTAACAGTTTACGAGGCAAATTAAGCATTTATTTATGTTTAGTTTAAATTACCAGATGAGATCTATGCCGTGTCCTAACAATTGCTGTGTGTGTATCTGTGTGGGGCAGATTTGACAGTCTCGGTGGTGCTGAAAATGATGCAATGCCACCCTCTGCTGGCCTCTCCACCGGCATTGGCAGAGAGTGAAACCAACAGAGATTCATTCAGGGAGGGGGAGGGAGAGGGCAGCTGCTCACAGTATCATCCAAACTAATGTCTCATCTATATACTGATCTAAATGTCCTCTAAACGTTGTAACTGTCCCTGTTTTCACCACTTGCTCTGCAAGATCATTCCACACACAAGCCAGCTTCTGTCTAAAATAATTACCTCTCCTGACTTTTGTAAATGTTTCTTCCCCGCATATTAAAATATCACTCAGTTTTGAATCACCAACTCTAGGGAAAAGACATCAGCCCATCAGCTTATCTGTATCCCTCATCATTTTATAAACCTCTTCAAAGTTACCCCTTCATCTCATACTCTCCAGTGAAAACTGTCCCAGCCCATCCACCCTCCCCTTGTAGCTCAATCCCTCCATTTCCAGCAACATCCAGGTTAATCTCCTCTGAACCCTCTCCAGCTTAATAATATCAAGATCAATAATATCAAAGTGAATAGTCAATGTATTTTATAAGGGTAGTGGAGACCAAAACTAGAGGACATAGTTGTAAGGTAAGAGGGGTAAAATTTAGAAGTGACCAAAGGGCAGCTGTTTCACCCAGAGGGTGGTATGCCTATGGAATGAGTGGGCAGGATGTCCAGACTGGACACAGTATTCCGGGAGAGGTCTCGCCAATGTCCTTTACAACCTCAACACGACGTCCTAATTCCGATACTCAAAGGTCTGGTCATTGAAGACAAGTGTGCAAAACACCTTCTTAACCACATTATCTATATGAGATGCAACTTTTAAAGAATTACACCTGATGGCCGCGGTCTCTGTCCTACAAAACTGCCAAAGGCCCTACGTTTAATTGTATAAGTCCTACACTTGTTTGATTTACCAAATCCAATACCTCACATTAATCCAAACTAAAATCCATCTGCTACGCCTCGGCCAGTGAGTGATATTACCACCTCCTCACCTTCCCCGTTTAATTTTAAAATGTCCAGCCCTCTCCAGGAGGCCTGCACTCTCCGGTCTTGATTTTCAAAATGACCCTGAGCTTGTTTTGCCTTGTATGGTTAGAGGGAGGAGGGATGGATTGCAGACACTGATTGCAGTCAGTGGGGAGGAGAGGCTGGACAGTAATCAGCGGCCTGGTATCATTTCATGGTTTTAGGCAGAGGGCAGACACACGTGAGAGTTGGGTTATACTGATCGGTGTTTTGGGACCAGAAATTATGTTCATTCTCCGTGTCTGGTGTTCAGTAATAAATATCTATTTGAGACCCTTCATTGGGCAGAATGTGTCTGCAGGATTTCTTTCCCTAATATTGCAGACTATAGATAATAGCGATTAAAGATGTTCATAGTTAATTTAGATCTTGCACTTGTTTAACAAAACAAAATGTTTTGTGTAGTTCAGTAATGGTAACCTGATTATAATAAATCCACACCGACCCGAACGCTGCCCCTTAAAATGTGACCCAAAATCTGGGTACAGTAGTGTAGTGGGTAGTGTCCCTGCCTCTGAACGATGGCTCTGGGTTTGATTCCAATTCCTGAAGTTGTTTGGCAGTGTTCCTAGCTCTGGACCAGAAGGTGTGGATTCATGTCCTGCCTGTTGCAAAGATATGCCACAGCATGTCATAACAGGCTGATGAACAAACACACAGGAGAATAATGTTACAGCTTTATGGGTATTGCCGAGTGGTGCTCGTGTCCCTACCTCTGGGCACAAAGGGCTAGGTGTAAATCCTACAGAAGTGTCTCCTAATATATCTGAACAAACTTATTAAACTGGTTTTAGAATTGTGACTTGATGGAGAAAGATCAAGTGTCGGTGTTGAATTTCAGCATTTCGGCCCGGGATTATTGAAAGTACAGCCATTCGTGTTGATTGAAGTCACATTTCGCAGCAGCAAACGTTTATAAAATCAGAACGGTCATGGATAGGGTTTGCAGTCAAGGTTTTTTCCCAGGTTAGGGGTGTCCAAAACTAGAGGGCATGTTTATTGGAAAGTGAGAGGGGAAAGATTTTGAAGAGGCCTAAGGGGCACCTTTTCACACACAGGGTGGTGTGCGTATGTAATGAGTTGCCAGAGAAAGTGTGGAGGCTGGTACAACTACTGCATGTAAAAGGCATCTGGATGCTGACAGACCTGCCGAGCTTTTCCAGCAATTTCTGTATTTGTTAAAACAAAACATTCATTTTAACGCAGGTATCTGTGTTAGCTGTTAGGATACAGAATTGGCTGGCCAGCAGAAGACAGCGAATGGTCGTAGAAGGAAAATATTCTGCCCGGAAGTCTGTGGTGAGTGATGTTCCACAGGGCTCTGTTCTTGGTCCTCCACTGTTGTAATTTTTTTAATGAATTGGATGAGGGGATTGAAGAATCAGTCAGCAAGTTTGCAGATGACACGAAGGTTGGAGGCATCGTTGACAGTATAGAGGGGTATTGTCGGCTGCAACGGGACATTGACAGGACGCAGAGATGGGCTGAGAGGTGGCAGGTGGAGTTCAACCTGGATAAATGCGAGGTGATGCATTTTGGAGGTTTTAATTTGAAAGTTGAGTACAGGATTAAGGATAGGATTCTTGACAGTGTGAAGGAACATAGAGATCTTGGTGTGCAGGTACATACATCCCTTAAAATGGCCACCCAAGTGGACAGGGTTGTTAAGAAAGCATATGGTGTTTTGGCTTTCATTAACAGGAGGATTCAGTTTAAGAGTCGTGAGATCTTGTTGCAGCTCTATAAAACTTTGATTCGAACGCACTTGGAATACTGCGTCCAGTTCTGGTCACTCTATTATAGGAAAGATGTGGATGCTTTGGAGAGGGTTCAGATGAGGTTTACCAGGATGCTGCCTGGACTGGAGGGCTTATCTTATGAAGAGAGGTTGACTGAACTCGGACTTTCTTCAATGGAGAAAAGAAGGAGGAGAGGGGACCTAATTGAGGTATTCAAGATTATGAGAGACATAGATAAAGTTGATAGCCATAGACTATTTCCCAGGGCAAAAATGGCTAACACAAGGGGTCATAGTTTTAAGCTGGTTGGTGGAAAGTATGGAGGGGATGTCAGAGGCGGGATCTTTACACAGAGAGTTGTGAGATCATGGAATGCGTTGCCAGCAGCAGTTGTGGAAGCAAGGTCATTGGGGACATTTAAGAGACTGCTGGATATGCATATGGTCAAAGAAATTTGAGGGTGCTCACATGAGGATCAATGGTCGGCACAACATGGTGGGCTGAAGGGCCTGTTCTCTGCTGGTCTGTTCTATGTTCCATGTTCTATGTATTCTGAATACATTAAACATTTTATTTTTTAATGACGCAGGGACATATAAACATATCTTCAAATCGACCAAGACCATTTTCTGCTCAGGGTATGGCTCTGTGTATGACAGCAGCAATGATGCACCTACATAGGACAGGGAATGTGATGGAGACATAGTTTGGACAATGTACAAGGAGACATCACATGGTCCAGTTTGGGAGAGAATGACATTATTGTGTGATTCAACTCAGAGAGGGAGAAAATGTCATCTGCCCGAGAAGAAACAGCCTATTGCACTCTCTCTCTCCTTCATTATTCCTCATCACAGTAATGTGTGCGAGCTAAAACAAAACTCTACTGTCATCGTTACCATTCTTATTTTTATAGAATTCCTGCATTGTGGAAACAAGCCCTTCGGCCCAACAAGTCCATACCAATCTTCCAAAGAGTAACCTTCCCATGGCATTACAGTTACCACTGACTAGTGCACCTAAAGTAGAAATCGCTGAACACTATGGACTATTTGACCAATCCACTTGAATTATACAGCTTTGGACTGTGGGAGGAAACGGGAGCACCCATCAGAAGCTCACGCAGACAAGGGGAGAAGATGCAAACTCCACGCAGATAGTCGCCCGAGGCTGGAATTGAACTCATGTCCCTGATGCTGTGATGGAACAGTGTGAACGACTGAGCCACTGTGCTAACCTGGACCCTCCTGACTGCCTAACGCACAGGGAACTCAGCCAAATCCAACTCTCCCAGTATAAAATCCCATTGCTAGCAGCTGTGTGAGTAGAATATCTTCGGAAACAGAGTAATATTTTGGACAATCTCTCAATTTTTCCTTTTGTCATTAGTTACACTAATATTTTAACAAGGTTCTTTCAACGTGAAATTGGAGAGATTTTGTTTATTTTGTTTATTTTAAGAGCGGCACGGTCGCACAGTGGTTAGCATTGCTGCCTCACAGTGCCAGAGACCCGGGTTCAATTCTTCGCCTCAGATGACTGACTGTGTGGAGTTTGCATTCTCCCCGTGTCTGCGTGGGTTTCCTCCGGGTGCTCCGGTTTCCTCCCACAATCCAAAACTGTGCAGTTAGGTGAATTGACCATTCTAAATTGCCCGTAGTGTGAGGTGCCGAGTAAGTGTAGAGGAATGGGTCTGAGTGGGTTGCGCTTCGGCGGGTCGGTGTGGACTTGTTGGGCCGAAGGGCCTGTTTCCACACTGTAAGTAATCTAATCTAATCTACTTTGTGTGTGTGTACGTGTGTCAGTGTTTTTAGAATGGGAAATATCGATTTTTTATTTGCAATGTGGAAACAGTTTGTCATTCGTCATTCCATCATAGTTGGAGAAACATTGCTCTGGATCATAAACGTGCTATTTGAGCAGATTAAACAAACTAGCCTGACTTGTTCCTAAATCTGACCCTGACTCAGTCTGAGACTGATATCATCGGCCATATCACCGATCTGATTACATTTAATATTTGTTGAGAGCAGTCGAGGAGTGGGACTAGAAAAGGGACCGGTGAGCCTGATGTCAGTGGTGGGTAAGTTGTTGGAGGGGATTCTGAGGATTAGCATTTACATACATTTGGGAAGGCCAGGGCTGATCAGGGTAGTCAACGTGGCTTTCTGCATGGGAAATCATGTCTCATTAATTTGGTTGAGTTTTATGAAGAAGTGACAAAGAAGATTGATGAAGGCAGTTTGGTCAACATTGTCTATATGGACCTCAGCAAGGTGTTCATGACATTATGATTGGTAAATTTCTGTCACATATGATACAGGGGAAGCTAGTCATAAGTGGCTTGAAGGAAGAGGGGTATTTTTCAGACTGGAGGCTTTTGAGCAGCAGTACTGAGTTCACTGCATTTCATCATTTATGTCAAGGATTTCGATGTGAACTTTGGGCCATAGTTAGTAAGTTTACAGACGATATCAGAAAGGTGATGTAGTAGATTATCTCAGAGTAGAACAATAGAGTCTCTTGGAAGACTTCGCGACGGTTGGTGGGTAAGTTTGGTCGTTTATTTAATAGTTAAAAATTTAAAGTTTTCTTTCAAAAAAAAAGCGGTAGCAGACCCGGAAGGCGCGCTAGGTTACTTGGGTAAGGTTTTTTTTCTCCCCTTATTTAAACGCGTAGGCGAGTCACCCGAGGCACTACACGAGTAGTGCCTCCCACCCTTCCACCTCCTCTAACCTAATAATAAGACCAATTGTGACTAGCGGGTAAGTGCTGCATTTTCCTTGTTTGTTTCTTTAGATTTAGTTGGTTTTGTTATTTTTTTTTAAGGAAAGCTTACTTTTAGAGGGATGGCAGTGCAGAGAGGGCAATGTTCCTCTTGCAACATGTATGAGGTGAGGGAAGCCATTAGCGTCCCTGCTGAGTACACTTGCAAGAAGTGCACCCATCTCCAGCTCCTCCAAACCCGTGTTAGGGAACTGGAGCTGGAGTTGGATGAACTGCGGATCATTCGGGAGGCAGAGGAGGTCATAGATCGGAGCTTTAGGCAAGTAGTTACTCCGAATGTTCAAGATAGATGGTTGACAGTGAGGGGGAGTGGGAGGAGGAAGCCAGTGCAGGGACCCCCTGCGGTCATTCCCCTCAAGAACAAGTATACCGTTTTGGATACTTGTGGGGGGGATGACTTACCAGGGGCAAGCAACGAGGTTCAGGCCTCTGGCACGGAACCTGGCCCCGTTGCTCAGAAGGGTAGGGTGGAGAAAGGTAGAGCAATAGTTCTTGGGGACTCGATAGTGAGGGGTACAGACAGACGGTTTTGTGGGGGCGACAGGGACTCACGTTTGGTATGTTGCCTCTCAGGTGCAAGGGTACGTGATGTCGCTGATCGTGTTTTCCGGGTCCTTAAGGGGGAGGGGGAGCAGCCCCAGATCGTGGTCCACGTTGGCACCAACGATATAGGTAGGAAGAAGGGTGAGGATGTCAGACAGGCTTTCAGGGAGCGAGGTTGGAAGCTCAGAGTTAGAACAAACAGAGTTGTAGTCTCTGGTTTGTTACCCGTGCCACGTGATAGGGAGTCGAGGAATAGGGATAGAGAGCAGTTAAATGCGTGGCTACAGGTATGGTGCAGGAGGGAGGGATTCCGGTTTCTGGACAACTGGGGTCCTTTCTGGGGAAGGTGGGACCTCTATAAAAAGGATGGGCTACACCTGAACCTGAGGGGCACCAGTATCCTTGGGGGGAGGTTTGCTAGTGCTCTTTGGGAGGGTTTAAACTAACTCCGCGGGGGCATGGGAACCAGGACTGTAGCTTTAGGGTACAGGACCTTGAGTGTAGGGAGGTTAGGAATAATGCAGCGATGTCTAAGGAGGGTGCCTGTAACCAGAAGGGTGGATTGAAGTGTGTATACTTCAATGCCAGAAGTATAAGGAATAAGGTAGGTGAACTTGCAGCGTGGGTTGGTACCTGGGACTTCGATGTTCTGGCCATTACAGAGACGTGGGTAGAACAGGGACAAGAATGGCTGTTGCACGTTCCAGGGTTCAAATGTTTCAGTAGGATCAGACATGGGGGTAAAAAAAGGGGGAGGCGTGGCATTACTTGTCAAAGATAGTATCACAGCAGTGGAATGGACGATGGAAGAGGACTTGCCATCTGAGGTAGTTTGGGCTGAGGTTAGAAATAGGAAAGGTGAGGTCACCCTGTTAGGTGTTTTCTACAGGCCTCCTAATAGTCCTAGAGAAGTAGAGGATAATATTGCGAGGATGATTCAGGAAAAGGGTGAAGGTAGCAGGGTGGTTGTTATGGGGGACTTTAACTTCCCAGATATTGACTGGGAGAGCTATAGCTCGAGTTCATTAGATGGGTCGGTGTTTGTACAATGTGTGCAGGAGGGTTTCCTGACACAATATGTCGACAGGCCAACAAGAGGGGAGGCTATATTGGATTTGGTTCTAGGTAATGAACCAGGCCAGGTGTTAGACTTGGAGGTAGGTGAGCACTTCGGGGACAGTGACCACAACTCGGTGACTTTTACTTTAGTGATGGAGAGGGATAATCGTGCGCCGCAGGGCAAGAGCTATAGCTGGGGGCAGGGAAATTATGATGCAGTGAGGCATGACTTAGGATGTGTGGATTGGAAAAACAGGCTTCAAGAGAAGAACACTAATGAGATGTGGGGATTGTTCAAGGAGCAGCTACTGCGTGTCCTCGATAGGTATGTACCAGTCAGGCATGGTGTAAAGGGCCTTGTGAGGCAGCCGTGGTTTAGTAAGGAATTGGAGTCCCTTGTGAACGGGAAGAAGGCGGCTTATGTAAAGATGAGGCGTGAAGGTTCAGTAGGGGCGATTGAGAGTTATAAGGTAGCCAGGAAGGAGCTAAAGAGGGAGCTAAGAGAAGTGAGAAGGGGACATGAAAAGTCTTTAGCTGGTAGGATTAGGGAAAACCCAAAGGCTTTCTATAGGTATGTCAAGAATAAAAGGATGACTAGGGTAGGTATCGGTCCAGTCAAGGATAGTAGTGGGAAGTTGTGTGTGGAGGCGGAGGAGATTGGAGAGACATTAAATCAGTACTTTTCATCAGTATTCACTCAGGAACAGGACACTGTTGCTGATGTGAATATGGAATCACAAATAATTAGAATGGATGCCCTGGAAATATGCAGGGAAGAGGTTTTGGGAATATTGGAAAGGATGAAGATAGATAAGTCTCCTGGGCCTGATGGCATTTACCCCAGGATCCTATGGGAAGCTAGGGAGGAGATAGCAGAGCCATTGGCCTGGATTTTTATGTCGTCATTGTCAACGGGAATAGTACCAGAGGACTGGAGGATAGCGAATGTGGTCCCATTGTTCAAGAAAGGGAGTAGGGATAGCCCGAGTAACTATAGGCCAGTGAGTCTGACTTCAGTGGTGGGCAAAGTCTTAGAGAGAATGGTAAGGGATAAGATTTATGAACATCTGGGTAGGAATAACGTGATCAGGGATAGCCAGCATGGTTTTGTGAAGGGCAGGTCGTGCCTCACAAACCTTATTGAGTTCTTTGAGAAGGTGACTAAGGAATTGGACGAGGGTAAAGCAGTAGATGTTGTGTATATGGATTTTAGTAAGGCGTTCGATAAGGTTCCCCATGGTAGGCTAATGCTAAAACTTCGTAGGTATGGCATTGAGGATACATTAGAGGTTTGGATTAGGAATTGGCTGGCTGGAAGGAGACAGAGGGTAGTAGTTGATGGATTATGTTCATCTTGGAGCGCAGTTACTAGCGGTGTACCACAAGGATCTGTTTTGGGACCATTGCTTTTTGTTATTAGATTAGATTAGATTAGACTTACAGTGTGGAAACAGGCCCTTCGGCCCAACAAGTCCACACCGACCCGCCGAAGCGCAACCCACCCATACCCTTACATTTACCCCTTACCTAACACTACGGGCAATTTAGCATGGCCAATTCACCTGACCCGCACATCTTTGTGACTGTGGGAGGAAACCGGAGCACCCGGAGGAAACCCACGCAGACACGGGGAGAACGTGCAAACTCCACACAGTCAGTCGCCTGAGTCGGGAATTGAACCCAGGTCTCTGGTGCTGTGAGGCAGCAGTGCTAACCACTGTGCCACCGTGCCGCCCGTAATCTTTATAAATGATCTAGAGGAAGGACTTGAAAGCTGGGTAAGCAAGTTTGCGGATGACACAAAAGTCGGTGGAGTTGTGGATAGTGAGGAAGGAAGTGGTAGGTTACAGCGGGATATAGATAAGTTGCAGAGCTGGGCAGAAATGTGGCAAATGGAATTCAATGTAGCTAAGTGCGAAGTCGTTCACTTTGGTAGGAATAACAAGATGATGGATTACTGGGCTAATGGTAGGCTACTTGGTAGTGTGGATGAGCAGAGGGATCTTGGTGTCCATGTACACAGATCTCTGAAAGTTGCCACCCAGGTAAATAGTGCTGTGAGGAAGGCATATGGTGTACTGGGCTTTATTGGCAGAGGAATTGAGTTCCGGAGTCCTGAGGTCATGTAGCAGTTGTATAAGACTCTGGTGAGGCCTCATCTGGAGTATTGTGTGCAGTTTTGGTCGCCATACTATAGGAAGGATGTGGAAGCTTTAGAACGAGTGCAGAGGAGGTTTACCAGGATGTTGCCTGGAATGGTAGGAAAATCTTATGAGGAAAGGCTGAGGCACTTGGGGCTGTTCTCATTGGAGAAGAGAAGGTTTAGGGGAGATCTGATAGAAGTGTATAAGATGATTAGGGGTTTAGATAGGGTAGATACTAAGAACCTTTTACCGCTAATGGAGTCAGGTGTTACTAGGGGACATAGCTTTAAATTAAGGGGTGGTAGGTATAGGACAGATGTTAGGGGTAGATTCTTCACACAGCGGGTTGTGAGTTCATGGAATGCCCTGCCAGTATCAGTGGTGAACTCTCCTTCTTTATGGTCATTTAAGCGGGCATTGGATAGGCATTTGGAAGTTATTGGGCTAGTGTAGGTTAGGTAGGATTCGGTCGGCGCAACATCGAGGGCCGAAGGGCCTGTACTGCGCTGTATCCTTCTATGTTCTATGTTCTAATACCAAAAATAGATGGGACAAAGGGTCAAGGAGTGACAGATGAAGTTTAATTTAGATAAATACGAGGTTTACGCATTTTGTGAAGGCAAATCAGAGCATAAACTATACACTTAATGGTCAGGGCCTGGTGAGTGTTGAGAATCAAATGGACATAGGGCTGCAGGTTCATGGTTCCTTGAAAGTGGAGTCGAATGAATGCAGACAGTGCGGTACAGAACACATTTTACAAATTTTCCTTAATCAGTCAGAGCATTGAGTGCAGGAGTTGTAGTGGCATGTTGCATCTGTACAGGATGTTGGTAAGGCCACTTTAAGGATACTGCTTACAATTCGGTTGTCTGCAGAAAAGATTTACGCAGATGTCCCAGGACTGGAGATTTGAGCTTTAGGGAGAGGTTGATTAGTTTGAGGTGTTTCCCCCTGGGGTGTTATTGTGAACAGCCATGTTTTGCTCCCCAGGGAGGGGAGGCCAGAAGAAGAGACATAGGTTAAATGGGAGAGGACGAATGATTTAGAAGGGACCTGAAGTTAAATGTTTCACACAGAGAGTGGTGTGCGTACATAAAATGCTGTCAGAGGAAGTGCTGAAGGCGGTTGCAATCACACATTTAAAAAATATCTGAAAGAGGAGGGATATTGGCCAAATGCTAGCAAATGGGAGTGGATCAGATTTGATATCTGATCGGAGTGAACAGATTGGACTAAAGGGACTGTTTACGTTCTGCATGATTCTCTGATTCTATAAGAGGAACGACGAATAATTCTGAAAGTACCTTTCAAATCAGAAAACTCTTCACTGGACGTTTATTATTCGTCGATGTTCACATTGATTGAAAGTTGCATTAGTGAAATATTTGACAGAGAAGTGAGTCATGGATAATGGGAAGAAGACAGGAAAGTGGGGCTGAGACCACAACCTGATCAGCCACAATCTTAGTGCCTGATGGAGAAGGCTCAAAGTGTCTAATTACCAATCCTGACCCTCACTCCCGTGTTCCTGTGTTCTATTCAGGCCATTAAACCTGTTAGGCAGGAGCATTTAGAGGCTACTTACTTCTATAACCTGGTGCACAGAAACAGAGGAGATCATTCGGCCCTTCCAGACTGTCCCACATGCTTTGAGGTGATTTGAGAAATGTAATTGTAAAACCCAGGCTGGGTATGAAAGGGGCCCCTCATCTCTCTTTACAGAGCTTCCACTCTCTGCAACTTGTGCTCCATTGTTGGTCATGTTATCGACCCAAATTCACGATGAATACAGCTCCCATATCTCACCCAGAGATGGCTCACAAAATCCTCTGGTCTCCCTGACTGCAAGATTCAATAACAGAACATCCATGAAAATAACACCCACTAACTTTCCAATAAAAGAATGTGAGAACATCAGACACAGGGGCAGGTCGTTCACTCCCCAAACCTGCCTTGCTCTTCACTAAGATCATGACTGATCTGCTCTTGGTCTCAAATCCTCTTTCATAACCAATTCTTCATCGCCCTCACCTCTCTGTCAGGTCAATATCCATCTACCTCCTCTTCAAATACTTTCAGTCATCGAGCTCCCCGAACACTCTTGAGAAGAGACATCCTGACATTCAATGCCACCTGTTTGAAAAAAACCCTTGCTGCTCCTATATCATGGCCTATTGATATGAACAAAAGAGGTTGAACACAGGGAGTCAGGTAAAAATGACTGACCCTGATATCAAGGCTTCTGTTGACTCTGCTGACATCAAGGAGCTTAACAAATCTGAACTGAATGGGAATCAGAGAAAACTCTCCAGTGTTTGGGGTCAAACATGGCATAAAGGAAGGTGTGCATCATCTCAGTCCTGGGTCACCTCTGTTGGAGATCCTCAGGGTAGCTTCCTTTTCACAAACATCTTCAGCTTCTTCATCAATGTCTCCCCACCCTCACCCTCCCCACCATAAGATCAGAAGTGGGGATGGTCACTGAGGATTCCACAATGTTCAGAATAATTTGACGCCCCCGTCAGCTTTTGAACTGGACTGTGTCCATGTACAGCAAGACATGGACGCTGTTGAGGCTTGTGCTTTTAAAGAGTCCGTAACATTCATATAAAGGACTGTCTGACACTGCACATTGCCACAGTAAATAAGAGTTCATTCCGCACCTCACACTGGTTTCACAGGAATATGAGGAAGTCGTTCACTGTTGGAGAAGAACAGAGACAGCCCATTCAGTGCCTCCCACATATTACTCAGGAAGAGAAGGATTCTAGTGTGATCGGCCACACTAGAACCCCTCGACAATATTTGAAGGCGGTAGCCGAGACTCTAATGTTTTCTTATTTTAAAGAAAATCTCAAGTGTCTGTTCCAGATGCAATGTGACTGGTCAAACTACTCAGTGTGAAGCATAACACCATTTACTTAAACGCAGATACATGAAATAAAACCAAAGAAAGAAGAATTTAGAACAACGTAATTATATTGGACAAGTTATCAGAATAATAGATCTAGGAACTAATACGAATGAATTGTTTCAATACTGGAAAATCACATGAACACGGCTCTTGGCAAAAATGAATACTCAGACACTGAATGACACAATTATTTCTCCAATTCACGATTTAAAAACAGCACCAAGAGAAAATCCATAGAGAGTAGCTGCCAGGAGACATTCACTAATGTTTTCAACTCGGTGGAGACCCCAATAATTTCTGATGTTACTGAGAAATCAAAACCCAGAAATCCTAATCTGTGAGAGCTGACCACACCCATTCCATCTTCATTAAAATAAACCTGAGGCGTCACTAGTTGTTTACTCAAGTGGTCTTAACTAGCCAGTTTGGTAACGGTTATTCAATCTCTCTCTTAAAATAAACTAGAACAAAATAACCTCTTAAAGCTACAGCATCATCACACTAGTCAGCACACCGAGCTGTCATACAGGAACCAGGGGTAACCCAATCAGGCCCTTGGCCCTGTCCAATTGGACGAGGAAGAAGCCAGTCAGTCCCTTGAGTCACTTACACAGGAACAGTAGGAGGCAATTCCCACCTCAATGCCCTTACATGGGGGTAGAATAAGGTAATTTATGCTGATTCCTGATGAATGTCTTATGTCTGAAACGTCGATTCCCCTGCTGTCCTTTTCCAGCAAACACCTGTCTACTCTGATCTTCTGCATCCACAGTCCTCGCTGTCTCCTAACTGATGCTCTAACATGATGATCAAGTGGAGCAGAAGCTGCACAGACAGACTGCTCCACGTTGTTCCTCGTAGCTCCGTCTGTCATGATACACACGTGGGATTTTAACGCGGTTTTCCAGTGGTGAGGAGGGAAGCCATATGTCTTGTGTGAAGTCACAAGAAGGCACATTCCACCTTCGAGAAGACAGCTTAGTGTTTTTTTATATAGGGCGGAAGCTGGTGGGAATGGCTACCTGTTTCAGATGGAAGGTATTGTGGCTGCTGTTGGGGATTGTGAGTAACCTGACGTTCAGTACAGGTTCACACGCCGACTGCACAATAACATGGGGTGAGTTAATTCAGGCATAAAAATTATTAGGAACTATTTGGACTGATGAATGGACTATCTAAGTTCAAATAATGCTGATCTTGTTCATGTTGATCTTGTCTAATGCACGTCCTGTTCAGTGTAACATGTAATGCCTTACTCTGTCCAAGTCTATTTCCACCCTATGAACTGTCGGGCCATGTTTGCTGTGATCTTCCTCCACTGTTCATAAACAAAGTGTTCCCCTGTACTGAGGTACACGTGGCAATAAATCAAACCAACCAATCCTTGGTAAAGTATGGAATTTCTCACCCTGTCAATATCTCTTTTGGAAAAAATGATCGCTGCCACTCCTCGTGTTCAGCGTTACTATTTCTTCTTCTGTCACAACTGTACTGGTTAACCACTCAGCTTCTTCACTCTATCCTCGTGATACCATCACGCGTGTCTGTGGGAAGGAGATCATTCCTTACAAAGGAGATCCATTCCGTAGGGAGTGTCCCAACCACACTCTCAGAAAGGCCATACAACAGCAGGAAGATGGCAATACTTATGTACTTGAATCATCTTACAATGAAGAACAGTATACCATTGACTGCAACCAATACTTACACAAGGTTTGATTCGGAGCAGTCAGCATAGACTTGTGAGTGGGAGATCATGCTTCCCAAATCTGTTAGAGTTCGTTGATGAAGTGACCAAGAAGGTTGATGAGGGACAAGCGGTAACCATAGTCTCTATGGATATCAGTAAGGCCTTTGATAAGGTTCCACATGGCAGGCTGCACTGGAGACTTACATCGCGTGGAATGCTGGGGGAACTGGCCAATTGGAAGCACAGTTGGTTTGATGGTAGGAAGCGGAGGGTTTAGCGGAAGGAGACTTGTCAGACTGGAACATGTGTCCATTGCTGTTTGTTATCTATGATTTGGTTGAGAATGTACAAGCATGATTAGTAAGTTTGTAGATGACACTAAAATTAGTGGGAGCATGATCAGTGACGAAGTTTATCAGAAATTGCAGCAGGACCTTAATCAGGTGGGGAAGTGTGCAGAGAAATGGCAAATGGAATTTAATATAGATGCGTGATGTCTTCCATTTTGGAAACTCGACTCAAGGTAGAAGTTAAAAGTGAGGTCTGCAGATGCTGGAGATCAGAGCTGAAAATGTGTTGCTGGTTAAAGCACAGCAGGTCAGGCAGCATCCAAGGAACAGGAAATTCGACGTTTCGGGCCAGAGCCCAACGTCGAATTTCCTGTTCCTTGGATGCTGCCTGACCTGCTGTGCTTTAACCAGCAACACATTTTCAGCTCAAGGTAGGAGTTGCACGGCGAATGGGAGGACCTTAAGTCATGTAATGGGCAGGGAGACCTTGGTGTTCAGTTGCACGATTCTCTGAGAGTGGAGTCACAGGTAGACAGGACAGTGAAGAAGGCATTTGACACACTGACCTTCATCAGGCCGGACATTGAGTATGGAAGTTGGGAATTTATGTTGCAGTTATACAAGACTTTGGTAAGGCCGCATTTGGAGTATTCTGTTCAGGTTTTGTCACTTTGTTGTAGGGAGCATTTTATGAAATTAGAAAGTATGCAGAATAAATTCCCATGAACGTTGCCAGGACCCAATGGTCTGAGTTATAGGGAGAGGTTGGACAAGCTATGACTTTTACTTTACAGAGTAGGAGACTGAAGGGGGGACCTTATAGAGCTGTATAAAGTCACAAGGGGTATGGATAGGGTTAATACTCTCAGTCTTTTTCCAAGGTGTAGAGAATCGAGGATTAGATGAGATCAGTTTAAGTTAAAGGGGAAGGAAAGAAAGGGAACCTGACGGGCCACTTCTTTCCACAGAGGCTGGTACATGGAAGATCTACCAGCAAATGAGGTTGAGGGGGTACATTAACAATATTTCAAAAGCATTTGGATAAATATGTGGATAGGAAAAGACTGGAAGGATATGGACCAACTGCAGGGAAATGGGGTTAGTGTGGATGGACATTTACAAGGTGGAGAGGAATCCCTCTGTTAATGAAAACCAAACACCCAGAAAAGCTCGTCTCGCCTCGTAATCTGTTAAAATATGAGTGATAAAGTACTCCTACGTTCCACTATTTAAACAAAACTTCACAAATTAGTGTATTAACTTTAGTAGTGAATACTGAACAACAGCTGTTCGCAAATACAAGTCCATCTCTTCTTAGCTACTTACTATCTGTTTCCAACTCTGTAAAAATATGCTGTTCTACCAACCCACATATTAAACATTACAACCTCAAGACCACACGTTCTCTATCTTGCCCACTGTGTTCATTCTTCCAGCTGCTGATCTCCGTGATTCACATTTTCTTTTACTGCTAGTAGGTTTGTCGTGAACATGTATCTTTGATAGAGCGTATTTGAGATGGCCAGTTGGGACTCCTGCTCTGCAGCAGTTACTCTGCTGTTGGATGGCAGTAGCTCTCTCTTTCGTGTTCAAACTTCCGAGTTCACTTACTCCACACGATACAATAATTCTCATGATTTGATTGTTTTCCAGCTGTCCAAACAATAGTATTCTAATTCAGTTGGCTTCTGGTATCCTGAGCATTATTTAAACTACTCATACATCATCCCTACCTGCTTCACTCTATGCTCTGTCTTCTTCAGATGCTGTTTAGTTCACTCACCTACTCGGTCTAATCTCTCCCTCACCTCACATACTTAATCCAAGCGTGAGATCTCCGACTTCGGTCCAGTCAATTTAGATTTAATTAAATTCAAAGGATTTCACTTCATGTACGAAGATTAACTCAAAGGAAGTAAACGGAGTAGATTTATTTGGGGCATCTTCGATGATAAGCAATTTAATGGGGCACCTTTGTCCCAATCATTTGGCCAATCCTGACAGTACGCTGTTAACATAGTCTTCAGTGTCTGATGCTAACTTTTCAATGCTCCCTAGGATTCAGGATGGGACGTCCTTGATTTGAAGTGCTGTATGCCTAAGCTATCTATGACTTGTTTAAACAGCTGAGGGGTGAAATGAGACTCTTGGTCTGACTGAATCTCTCTGCGGAGGCCACAGCGAGTAAAAAAAAGCTACCAACTCCTCTACCTCCCTTTTTGCTTTAACACTCCATAATGGAATTGCCTCTGGAAATCTGGTAGACACATCCATTATGGTCATCAAATGTTGGCTTCCACTTTTACTTCAGAAAGGGGAGCTCCACAATTAATCAGAACCCACGTGAAAGGGTCTTCGAATGCAGGAATTGGCAACAAAGGTGCTAGTTTTATAACTGCCTGTGACCTACCTACCATTTGGCATGTATGACATCGACAACAAAAATTAACCACGTCCTTGTGCATTCCAGGCAACTAGAAATGCTTCTGCACCTTAGCCTGAGTCTTCTGTACACCTATGTTACCACCTGCAGTTTGTTTGTGTGCTACCCGTAACACAGTATGCTACAGTCAAATGATCTAGTGCATTTTGGCCCATTTCCCTTCTGCACTAACCTACCGTTTTTCTCCACATTCAGCTTTTACCTAAACCGTGACATCACACAGGTTGTCAGTTATCTGAACATCAACTCCTTTGTCTTTTTTCTTTCGTTTTCCCTTCCTGCTGTAACTTATGACAGTGGGATGTTGTTACTACATAGTCTGGAAACTTCCTTGGTATATTTCTTTTAACTCCTCAGTTCCCTAGTTTTCATTTGACGTCTCCACCATAAGAGATCTCTCCCACCTTGGATCCTATTAAATCGTTCACAAGAACACACTGTATTCCTGGGACTGACACTCTGTCACTCACTCTCACTGTTACTTCCCCAATCCTGATTTGGCACTTCAATGTGATGTTTCTGTCCCCAACCTGAATTTCTGCCCCATTTCCACAAATTATCACGCTCTTGAGTAACATGTCAGAAAGAGTGAAAATCCTTCCATCTCTTGCTATTAGGGGCTGAGAGAAAGTGAGAACTGTAAATGATGGAGATCAGAGTTGAAAAGTGTGTTGCTGGAAAAGCATAGCAGATCAGGCAGTATCTGGGAGACAGGAGAGTTGACGTTTCAGGGACAAGTCCTTCATCAGATAAGTGGGGTGTAAGGGAGGGGGAAGGGGGCTGAGAAATAAATAGGGGGGTGGGGTGGAGCTGGTTGGAAGATAGCTTGCAAGGTGATAAGTAGATGCAGGTAGGTTGTGATGGTGATAGGTCGTAGAGGAGGGTGAAGTGGATAGGTGGTAGGACAGCTGGAACCCTCAAACTATACAGCTTAAACATCGACTTCACCAATTACCAAATCTCCCCTCCCACAACCTTATGCCAGATCCAACCAATCAAATTAGCACCGCCCTGTTGAACTGTCTTAATTGTCCATCGTCCTTCCCACCTATACACTCGACCCTCTACTCCGACATATCACTATCACTCCCACCTCCATCTTCCTATCGCCCTGCCAGTGACCCTCCCGCGAGTCCAGCTCCTATTTATCTTTCAGCCCCCTTGTTCCCCCGCCACATTCCTGACGATGGGTTTATACCTGATATGTAGATTGCCCTGCCCTTTAGATGCTGCCTGATCTGTTGTGCTTTTCTGGCACCTCACTTCTCAACTATGAGCGACAGAGCAGATTCCATATCCCAGAAAATTATAATTTATCGTCCTCCCCCGCACCCCCCTCCACCCACCATCTGAGTAATCTTTATCCACAGAGGCAAATTCTTTATACAGACAAGGCACTGACTCTGTACCTAGGCTGTGAACTCTCCTACAGCTCCTTGAAGACCTGCGGTCTACTTTAACACTTTCATTAATGCCACGGGCTTAGCCTCTTCTACCACATCTTTTCCCAAAATGTCTTCCTTCAACCCCCAGCACGGTGTGTCCCAGCTTACTGCAGGGAAAGCTCCTTTTCCCAGTGCCTTTCTTAAACCATTGGCACTGTAATTATATGTGTTTCACTCTCTAATAGTGAGAACACCATAGGCCTTTCACCTCCTTTCAACTCCCTTGGGCTTCTTCTTTCACCTCTAGTAAACTATTGTGCGCTACTGTTCGCTTTGTCGTGTGTGATCTCCCCTTCTCCCAGTTTCTATCCTTCACAGGATGAAAGTCCACCCAGAAGCTAAATTTCATCTCATGCACCAATGCATATTTACCTGCCATTTCTGCCGCGCTTCTCACTTCTTGAAATTTTTATTCATTCACATGAATTTTTACCATCTCTGGAAGTGAGTCTTTAAACTCCTCCAGCAGAATAATCTCCCTTCGAGCCTTACAGGTCTTATCCATTTTTAAGGCCAGTACCCATCTATTAAATGACTGTGTTTAATTTTTTCAAACTCAACATAAGCCTGACCTGGTTCCGTCTCTATATTTCTGAACCTCTGACTATATTCTTCTAGTACCAATTCATAACCAACCAAAATAGCCAGTTTGATTTCTGCATAATCTCTTGACCCCTCATCTGCAAATACCTCACTCCTGTGCCAACCAGCGTAGTCTGAATGAGGATTACCCACAAGTTCACTGGACACAACATTTGCCGAGCCATTTTGTTTTTCAAATGAAATAAAAACAGATATTGGCATTTTTCTCACCGAAATATGACAGTGTATTATCATAGCTGTAAACATCCCTTCATCTCTATCCTGTTAAATTAACTTTCTTGTCTAATTCCCAACTTCCGAATTTCAAATTCTCTCTCTCTTTTCCTCTTTCCCTTTCCCTTTGTTCTCTCTCTGTTTCCGTCTCTATTTTCACCTTCTAAATCCAGTTGCCATATTTGCATTTTAAGTTTTTTCTAACCCTACTGCAGTTGCCTGTTTCTCTGACACACCAAAGTGCTTGACCAACTCCGTTACAATTTCAGCTTTCCTTTTGTCCCTGGTGAAATCCAATCCCAACATTTTTTCTAATTCTAAAAACATTCCTTCTTCCGACTTTGTAAACTTCCTTGGCAAATTTGAGAAGCTCTTTCGTAATGTTAAAAAATAATTCTTTCACTTTTACTTCAACCAACCACAAGTTAACAAATTTAAATGAATTTTCCCACCGGATCTTTTTGAAGATCCAGGTCACTAATTGCAATGTTTTGGAATCTGCGGGGACCTTTTGTACCACAAATCTGTTCAAGTCTGTCCAAGTCCCCAGAAAGGCCCCAAACTGTTATGACATCAATGTCGAACCCCTCTGTTAATTAAACCAACACTTCCAGAAAAGCTCACCTCGCATCAAAATATGTTAAAATGTGGGTGACAGAGAACTCCTAAATTCCACTAATTAACGAAAAATAACAATTTATATGTATGCAAGTTAGGTCACTTAGCACTAATATTTGTTTTCAGATATTTCATCACCATGATTAGGTGACATCATCAGTGAAGCCGTGGTGGCATGTCCAGTCTCTCTATTTATGGGTTTTTCTTTCTTAAGGTGGGTGATGTCATTCCCGGCATTTTTATTACAAGGGAAGGTAGATAGGATCCAAATTGATGCATTTCTTGATGGACTTCTGGTTAGAATGCCATTCCTCTGAGAACGTCCTTGCGTGTCTTAGTATGTGCGTGTGTTGTTCCAGTCAAAGTGATGTCCTGCTCTGTCTGTATTATGGAATATAGTGATCGTGGGTCATATCTTTTGGTGGCCAGTTGGTGTTCATGAATCCTGAAACACGACAAGACCATTTCAATGGCGGAAAAATGAGTTTGTATACATTGTTTAATCAATGTGTGTGTGCAGATATTTTTCATATGTGCACAACACATCCTAAATGCACAATGGAGACGCAGTTATTGAAAAATGATGCACATGATGGATAAAATATATAAAACATTATTTGATGGTCATCTAAAGTGATATGTTCCCCTTCTCTCAATGTTTCCTCCTTTTCTGGAATTCTCGACTCTAATTTCTCATTCTTATCAGGTTGTGTGTTATATATCCTTTCTTCTGGTGTACAAATTATTTCAGTTAATCCCCTTTCTACCGGGAATTCAATATACTGGTCTGCTGGGTTCTTTCCAAAGCTAGTGTCTGTCATATTATTGGAGATTAAAATTCTGGCATCAGACCCAGCATTTGAACATATTACTCTGTTGTAAATGCACTGTACAAAGACCACAGCACACAGGAACTGTCAAAACATTGAGGAATGTGCATCTACTTCATTCAATAATCTAATTTACTCATTTTTCACATGTCCCCATCTCTATCCTCTCTCTCGCTCTGTCTTTGTATCTCGTCAAGAAATTTGCCAATTATTCTTTATTAGATTAGATTAGATTAGATTAGACTTACAGTGTGGAAACAGGCCCTTCGACCCAACAAGTCCACACCGACCCGCCGAAGCGCAACCCACCGATACCCCTACATTTACCCCTTACCTAACACTACGGGCAATTTCTCAAAACACCTTATTTCGATTTATATCTATTGCTCTCTTCTTGATGTCATGTGGTTATAATTGAGCAATGTACCTATAAAGACATGAGAGAGGAGCTGGCCAGAGTTAATTTGAAGGGGAGCCGAGCAGGGAAGACCATGGAGCTACAATGGCAGGAATTATGTTGGATAATTCGGAGGATATCAGAAATTCTCCCAAAAAAGACCAAACATACTCATGGGAGGACAAGGCAGCCATGAGTGATAAGACATCTAACCAAAAGAGGAAACATACAATGTGGTGAAGATGATTGGGAATCGAGAGAATTCATTGGCTCTGAAACTACATAAGGTTGGCATCACTGACACTGCAGAACTCTTAATCATTGTCAAGGAGAGAAACAGAGGCAAACACATTCAATTTAAACACAGAAGATGGTATTACACAAGGAAAAAGATTCAGATGAATTAAACAATTGAATAAAATCAGTTAAATGTCTTTATGGAATGTGTCAGATTGGAGACATGACCTCAGCAGAATGAGAATATGAAAATGCAAGTATTTCCACATCAGAAACCAGAGTCGGTCACTGAGTACCGGGCTGATGGGTGAAAGGGTCTCGATGTGAACGTGGGGACAGACAGCATAATTGCATTTCGGATATTGCATTTCAGCTCAAAACTGCTTATTTATTTAGTGCTGTAGAACACAGCAGCACGAGAAGCAGAACAACATTCAACCACCACTTATAATATCTTACCCCGGGATAATCTCCTCAGTCTGCCATTACAATCAACCCGATCTATGTATCAGTAATGACTGTGGGTGAACATGTCAGGGTCAAAACCACGTGAACCTAAACCTGCTTTTCCCATCAGAGAGCGGCGGGAGCTGGGGGGAAGTGAAGTCGGAGCGCAAAGCCGGTCGGGAAGATAAGTGATTGTTATTTAAGTGGAAGTGATTACGCCACAGTTGAAGAGGGTGAAGACATGACTGCCCAGCTGGTTCAGTGTGCTACGTGCTTGATGTGGGAGGTCAACGACTCTGCTGTGTCTGGCTCGTATAAGTGTGGAAAGTGTGTGCACGTTCAGCTATTGACAGAGCATATTGCAGCACTAACGAAAAAATTCGAGGACCTTAGGCTCATCCGAGAAAACGAGATCTTTCTGGGCAAGACCTTCAGCGAGGTTATTACACCAATCGTATCCGAAGAGAACAGACGATGAGGAAATCAGAGAGGAGGCAGGTGCAAGAGACCCCGGGGGAAGTACCTGTCAGGAACAAGTTGAATCTTGTAGAAACAGTAGAGACAGATGACACTGCCAGTCCGCGAGGCGGCCAGGTCTGTCAATCAAAAGTTGGCGTGGAGACAGAGCGGAAGAGTCGGACATCGCACGGAACCGTGGTAACTGGGGACTCCATAGTGGAACTGACCGGGGTTTTTGTGGCAGCATACGGGACTTAAGGACACCTTGCCTTCTTGGTGCCAGGGTTAAAGACATCACAGATGGAGTGCAGGAAATCCTCAAGGACGAAGGTGAAGAGCCAGAGGTCGTGGTACATGTCGGCACAAATGATGTCGGGAAGAAGAGGAGGAAGATACTACAGTGGGACTTCGGAGAACTAGGAAAAAGGCTGAAAAGCAGGACGTCCAAGGTGGTTATCTCCGGTTTGGTTCCAGTTCCTCGGGCTGGTGAGGCCAGAAATAGAGAGATAATGGATTTGAACATGTGGCTGGGGAACTGGTGCAGGAAGCAAGGATTTAAATTGTTGGATCACCGTGGTATGTTCTATGATAAGCATAAATTCTACAAGAGAGACGGTTGGCACCTTAATAGGTTATGGACTAGCATTCTGGCAGGCAGGTTTGCTATTGCAAGACAGCTGCATTTAAACTAAGTAGCGGGAGGGGGGTGGAGGGGACAAACTGGATGTTTAAGAAGGAAATTGGAGGGAAAATTAGAACAAGTGAAGTCAAGAAAGACAACTGTATCAATGAGGCAGAACACTCAGAAAGGGATCACGCTGTAAGGTTGAGTGAAATAGGAGTTGATGGGAAGGGTGAGGGCAGTAAAACATTAAAAATAGTATATATGAATGCACCAAGCATTAGAAATAAGATGGATGAGGTTGAGGCTCTTTTGGAAATTGGCAGATACGATATTATGAGGATAACTGAGACGTGGATTCAAGTGGACAGGGCCTGTTAAATGAATATTCAAGGCTACACGTGCTATCGTAAGGACAGACTGATGGGCAGAGGGGATGGTGTGGCCATGTTGGTAAGGAATGATATTCAGTCCCTTGCGCGGGGGGACCTAGAATCAGGGGATGGAGAGTCAGTGTAGACAGAGCTGAGAAATACTAAGGGTAAAACGACTCTCTTGGGAGTTATCTGCAGGCCCCCAAACAGTAGTCTGGATGTCGGATGTAAGTTAAATCAGGAGCTGAAATTGGCTTGTCGCAAATATATTACTGGAGTTGTTATGGCGGATTTCGACATGCTGGTAGACTGGGAGAATCAGGATGGTATTGGACCTCAAGACAGAGACTCTGTGGACTGCCTCAGAGATGAATTCTTAGGACAGCTGGTGCTGGAGCCAACCTGGGAGAAGGCAATTCTGGATCTGGTATTGTGCAACGAACCAGAATTGGTCAGGGATCTCAAAGTGAAGGAGTCATTGGGAAGTAGTGACCATAATACAATAAGCTTCAATCAGCAATTTGAGAGGGACTGGGTACAACCGGAAGTGACAATTTTTCAGTTGAATAAAGGGAACTATGGAGATATCAGGGGAGAGCTGGCCAAAGTTCAATGGTGCCATACCTTAGCAGGGATGACAGTGGAGGAGCAATGGCGGATATTTCTATGTATAATGCAGAAGTTGCAGGATCAGTTCATTCCAAAAAGGAAGAAAGATCCGAGGTGGAGGCATCGCTGGTCGTGGCTGACGAGGGAAGTTAATAATCATATAAAGTTAAAAGAGAAAAAAGTATAACATAGCAAACATAAGTGGGAAAACAGAGGACTGGGAAGCTTTTAAAGAACAACAGAGGATTACTAAGAAGGAAATGCGCAGAGAAAAATGAGGTACAAAGGCAAACTGGTCAATAATATAAAGGAGGAGAGTAAAAACTTTTTAAAGTATTCGAAAGGCAAAAAATGGTTAAGAATAAAATTGGGCCCTTGAAGACAGAAACTGGGTAATATATTAAGGGGAACAAAGAAATGGCAGAAGAATTGAATTGGTACTTCAGATCTGTGTACTCTGGGGAAGACACAAGCAATCTCCCTGAGGTAACAGTGTCTGAATTACCTGAACTGAAGGGAATTTATATTTGCCAGGCAATGGTGTTGGAAAGTCTGTTAGGTCTGAAGGTTGCTAAGTCCCCGGGGCCCGATGGTTGACATCCCAGGATACTGAAGGAGTTTGCTCGAGAAAGCGTGGATGCGTTGGTGATTATTTTCCAGAGTTTGATAGATTCGGGATCAGTTCCTGCGGATTTGAGGGTGGCTAATGTTATACCACTTTTTAAGAAAGGTGGGAGAGAGAAAGCAGGAAATTATAGACCAGTTAGTCTGACCTCGGTGGTGGGAAAGATGCTGGAGTCTATTATAAAGGATCAAATTATGGCACATCTGGATAGTAGTAACAGGATAGGACAGAGTCAGCATGGATTTATGAAGGGGAAATCATGCTTGACTAGTCTTCTTGAATTTTTTGAGGATGTAACTCTGAACATGGACGAGTGAGATCCAGTAGATGTAGTGTACCTGGACTTTCAGACAGCTTTTGATAAAGTCCCAGGAGGTTAGTGAGTAAAATTAGGGCGCATTGTATTGGGGGCAAAGTATTAGATTGAATTTAAAATTGATTGGATGATAGGAAATAAAGGGTACTGATAAATGGCTCCATTTCAGAATGGCAGACAATGACAAGTGGGGTACCACAGGGATCTGTGCTGGGACTGCAGCTTTTTACAATATATGTTAATGATATAAAAGATGGTATCAGCAATAACATTAGCAAATTTGCTGATGATACAAAGCTGGGTGGCAGGGTGAAATGTGATGAGGATGTCAGGAGATTACAGGGTGACCTGGACAAGTTAGGTGAGTGGTCAGATGCATGGCAGATGCAGTTTAATGTGAATAAATGTATGGTTATCCACTTAGGTGGCAAGAACAGGAAGACAGATTCCTACCTAAATGGAATCCATTTAAGGAAAGGGGCAGGACAAAGAAATCTGGGTGTTCTTGTACACCAGTCAATGAAGGCAAGAGTGCAGGTACCTCAGGTAGTGAAGAAGACTAATAGCATGCTGGCCTTCAGAACAAGAGGAATTGAATATAGAAGCAAAGAGGTTCTTCTGCAGCTGTACAGGGCCCTGGTGAGACCACACCTGGAGTACTGTGTGCAGTTCTGGTCTCCAAATTTGAGGAAAGACATTCTGGCTATTGAGGGAGTGCACCGCAGGTTCACGAGGTCAATTCCTGGAATGGCGGGATTAGCTTACACTGAAAGACTGAAGCAACTGGGCTTGTATACCCTTGAGTTTAGAAGACTGAGAGGGTATCTGATTGAGACATATAAGATTATGAAAGGATTGGACTCTCTGGCAGCAGGAAATATGTTTCCGCTGATGGGTGAGTGCCGAACCAGAGGACACAGCTTAAAAATACGGGGTAGACCATTTAGGACAGAGATGAGGAGAAACTTCTTCACCCAGAGAGTGGTGGCTGTGTGGAATGCTCTGCCCCAGAGGGCAGTGGAGGCCCAGTCTCTGGATTCATTAAAGAAAGAGTTGGATAGAGCTCTCAAAGATAGTCGTATCAAGGGTTATGAAGATAAGGCAGGAAGAGGATAATTATTTGGAATGATCAGCCATGATCATATTGAATGGCTCGAAGGGCTGAATGGCCTACTCCTGCACCTATTGTCTATTGTCTCTTGTCTGTTGTCTATTGAAACTACATAAGTCTGGCATCACTGACACTACGGAGCTCTTAATCATGGTCAGGGAGAAAAACAGAGAGAAACACATTCACTTCAAATACAGAAGTTGACATTGTGAAAGAGAAACGATTTAGATCATTATTTTAAATGGATTGAGTTAAAGTAACAAATTAGAGGCGTGAAAGCAGGGAGAGTCCCTCAGCAGAATGAGAATATGAAAATATAAGTGTTACCGCATCAGAAACCAGGTTAGGTACCGAATACAGGGCTGATGGGTGAATGGGTCTCGGTGTGAACTGGGGGACAGTCAGTCGAATTGAATTGTAGATATTGTAACTCATACTGGGTTATCATTTGATGCTGTAGACCTCAGCAGCAGCAGAAACAGAATTGTATTCAACGACAATCTGTAACATTTTCCCGATGATAATTCATCAGTCTACCATGACCATCCAGCCAGTCCATGGTTCAGTGATGAGTGTGAATGAACATGTCAGGGTCGGAATCACGTGGACCTAAAACTGTTCACAACCCATTAAAGCTACTGCAATGAACTGGTAAAATTCCTACCAGCAGAACTAGTGTCTGATGGAGAGGGGGAATGATCCCAAGATTAACAGATCAGATCTAAGCTCTGTCGTCCTGCCAAATCCAAACATAAACGTCGATGGACTATTACACAATTTTCCGGACCAGAGTACTCCACAAATATCCTCATCCTAAATATCAGAACAGCTCTGTACATCAGTGAAAAAAGTCAAGTGGTGTCTGCACTATCCTCAGCTAGTCGTGTTGAGTGGATGATCTACCTCACATTTGTCATGATTCCCACAGAATCGCAGATGGTAGTTTTCAAACAATTCGATTTTCTGCCCGTGACATGAAGAAACAGCTGAACACAGTAGATACGACAAAGGTAATGGGCCCTGACCTGATTCCTGCAATAAGCCTGAAGACTTGTGCTGCACAACAAGCCATGTCCCTGTGGGAGCTCTTTTATTCCAGCTCCAACTCTGACATCTCCCTGGCAATATGGAAAATTACTCAACTATGTCCAGTCCCTGAATAGGAGAAAAATTACAATCTGACCAATTACCACACCCTAAGTCCCACCATGATAGTCAAATTGGTGGGAATTCTTTTTGACAGAGCTGTTAAGTAGCACTGAAGTAATAAGATCAGTGTGGTTTCCGATAGGTCCTCATGTGGAGATGGTGCTGTAGAGGACACATTATTGGATTACGAACCCAGACCAGGCCAATGCTCGGCAACTGGTGGAAGTTAAAAATAATTAATAAAATGTCGAGACCTGAAATCTGGTGTCAGTAATAGTGATCTTGTGTCCAATGTTGATAGCAAACATCAATCTCCTACACCAATATATTTTCAGGAAGTGAATCTCCCGTGCTTTCTGGTCTGGCCTAAAAGTGACTCCAGACGCACAGACATGGTCTCTGACTCGGCCAAGTGAGACACTCAATTGTATCAAACTACTCTGAGGTCTTAAAGGATAAACTTGACAGAACATCCGGTATCAACCTCGTTATCAGAAAAGGGAACAGGAAAGACAGTCCTGTTGATCCTGCATAGACATCCTTCCTAACATCTGAGAGCTTGTGACGACATTTACAGAGCTTTCCTACAGATTGCACAGAAACATCGGGAAAGGAAGAGGTCATTCAGCACATTGAGCTTTTCCCATGCTATTTCATGGTCGAACATCTCCTCAATGCAATTTTCCCCACACAATGTTCATATCCCAAAATATGTTTAAACATTATGAAATATAGTGCCTTCGGCCCATCAATATAGAGGGAGTTCTCTGATAACGCTTGTTTATTAAGTACGATTTGACTGCAATGTGATTCGTGAAATGTTTTCTATCAAATGAATTATAATCCTTGCTTCATATCTGTCACACCCTGTCAGAGTTTTATATATCTCACTGAAATCTCCACACATTTTCCTACACTCCTTAGAATACAGGCCCAGTCATCCCATATTCTGCTCCCACAACTAACCTGTCATCCTAGAGATCAGTTTGGTCATCCTTCACTGCACTCCCTCAATGTCAGGTTTGCCCTTTATTAGGTAAGGACACCAAAACTGCACACAGCACTGTACAATGTTAGAGATGTGGTCTCTCCAAGGCCCTGTACAGTTGCAGTAAATGACCCTTACTCCTGTATTCTAAATTCCCCTGAAATGAAGGTGAATAAACCATTTATCTTCCTACCTTCTTTCTGCTCCTGCAATATTGCTTTCAGTGACGGTGTACAGGGAGATCCAGATTCTGTTCTATGTTACAGCTCCCATTTCCTGGGTCTATGTAGATTATATTCAGCGTGCCAATGACATTCCCAGTATTAATTTCCGTGTTAGAACTTAAAGCCCTACATGGACTCAGAAGACTGCGCAGAAGTAAACAAAAATGCAGCTTAATTTCATTTACTGATCAACATTTTTCAACTAATCCCTTTTCAAATGATAGGCTGCCATTCAATTGATCCTATCAAAGTACACAACCTCTCATTTCTGCCATTTCTCTCCATCTGTCAAGTATTTGCCTAGTCACTCCATTTGTCTCAATCACCTTGGAGCCTTTTTTTTATATCCTCCTCATCCACTCACAAGCTGATATCGTTTAGTGTTGTCAGCAGACTTGGGAATATTGTAATTGAGTCCCTCAACTAAAGGTATGATGTGTATTGGTAATAGCTGGATGCCAAATCTCGATCCTTGTTATATCCTCCAAGACTTTCATTCAAATAAATATTGTTTTATTCCTACTCAATGTTTCCTGCCAGCTCTCCCATTCTTAAAAATTAACAATATATTCGCCCCAGTCCCACAGGATTCGAATTTGCACAAAAGGCTTCATCAAAAATCTTTCTGAGATTCCAATTGTATTGCGTTGATACCTTCTTCTTAATTTTGCTAACAGCCACTTTCTCAAATATGATTCTTATTTCATAAACCTCTGCTAACTTTGTCTATGCCCACTAATTTCAGTCCAATATTTTCTATAAAACATTTTAGTTGCTAATTTCATTCTATTCCCTTTTTCTCACCAGACTAAAGTTCCCTAGTATTGCGAGGAAATTTTATTTTTGTTTTTTTTTCTTCTGTGAATTTGCTCCATTGAAATGCTATTTCCCTGTCCTCAATTATGTGATATCAGACTGTAAAGAAACTGCTCCTTTTTCTCTTAATTTTGCCATTTCCAGAAGATATTATAATTTCACTCACATACACATTGACAGATATTCTTCAGAAACCCATCAATTCCTATCTTAAGCTACTGAATAATTAACCTTTCACAGTCATGCAATCACAGAAGGACAGACTCTGTACTACCAAAAATACAGCACATTAGCACCACTTTCCAACACAAAACCCGTCACTGTGAATCTTATGGCATTTCAAGTACACAACCATGTATTTTCTAAAGGTTTTGAGGTAAGCATGACAATTCCCCTCTCACGAAGTGCATCCCAGACCCCAACACACTTTGGGTGAAAAACAGTCCTCAAATTCTCACTAAGCCTCAAACCCTTCACTTCAAATGTGTGTCCCTTTGACTAAAAGGACCAGCTGCTATCTATACCACCCCCCCCCCACCCCGTCCGTGTCTCTCGTAATCTTATCCTCCTGGTTCATGTCCCCCTTAGCCTTTTCTGCTCCAAACTAAACAACCCGAGCTTATCCAGCCTCTCCCCATAGCTGATATGCTCCATCCAAGGGAACATCCTGGTGATTCTCCTCTGCACCCTCTCCAGTGCACTCACATCCTTCCTGTAATGTAGCTCCCAGAACTACACACAGTATTCCATCTTGGCAAAGGGAAGTTCCGCATAGCTCTTATAATCTATGGTTCGATGTGTGAAGCCAGTGTTTATGCTCCCGTACTCTTTCTCAAATTGTGTGTTACCCTGTCCAGCCACATTCAGGGATGTGTGGAGAAGCACTCTCTCAGCTTCCTAGTGTGCTGCCATTCATTGAGTCCTCCCCTGCCTGGTTCCTTCTACCAAAGTGCATGACCTCATGTTTATCAGGGTTACATTCCACCTGCCATTGATGTGACCAACTGACCATTCCATCTGTATCTTCCTGTAACATAAGGCCTTCCTCCTCACCGCCAACTACCCGGCCAGTCTTTGTATCAAACATAAATTTACTTATGGCACCCCTTAACACTTGCCATATTCGCAGCTGCATCGTTTATGATAAGGTTTAAAATCAGAAAACATCAGCTTACAGTCAACAAACTTATTTGTAGGCACGAGCTTTCGAAGCGCTGCTTCTTCATCAGGCGGTTGTGCGCTTTGATGAAGCACTTCGAAAGCTAGTGCCACCGAATAAACCTTTGAACTCTTACCGGGTGTTATGCAATTTTTAGCTTTGACCACCCAGTCCAACACCAACACCTCCGAATCACAAATAATAAGAGACACAGCACTGACTCCTGTGGTACACCATTGGACATTAGCCTCCAATTGCACAAACAGCCTTTTACCACCACCGTCTGTCTCCTACCACTAAAGTTGATTTGGATGCGACTTGGCATGTCACTAATGAGTCCTACCTGTTCCCTGGTTATTCTGTTCCGCTGGACACACTTGGAGAATATCTGGAGATTCTCACTAATCTTGACTGCCGGTAGGTTTCCATGCCCTTGCGTTAGTCAGTCCCCTCCAAGTGAAGAATTTCCACCTTATTGCAGTCTTAACTGGCCTGTCCCAGATCCTGCCATAATTTGCCTTGAATGTGGACTAGACAGCGAGGGAAGCATTCTGTTAATTTCCAACTTGTCATATGTTTTGTGCATTTTCTAAATTTCACTGTGACCCACCTCTATTTCTTTGAAACTCTAGAGAACACAGGCCGACTTTCCTCATCAGGCAATCTCACCATCTGAGGGATTAATCTGTAGAATGTCCACTGCACTTCCTCTGTGGTCAGTATATTTTTCTGAGATTTGGTCACCAAAACTGCACACAATACTCCGGGTACAGTCCCACCAACACGCAGTGAAACTGCTTCAACATGTCTTAACATCAATGTTCTGACTCTCTTAAATGAAATCGATACAATCTTTAAATTTCCACTTCGGTATATTCCTCCAAATACCCTTCACATTCATTGCATTTACGAACTCACTGAGATCTTTTAGAAACCCTTCTGAAAATCCAATATATGCCACCTTTACTGCTTCCCCATTGTCCATGCTGTAAGAAACAACTTTGAACAATTCCGAAGTTTATCAAGTATGATTTCTCTATCAGAAGTGCATGCTGATTCTCTCCATTGTTGCTATTATTTTCTAAATAGCAAAAATATCACCCTGTGTAATAGATTCCAACAGTTTCACTACGAATGTCAAATTAACTGGTTTACAGTTCCCCACACTATGTCTTTTTCCCTTTGTAGCTGCTTGGATCCCTGCCATTCATCTATAGTGCTTGATTCACGTTTATCCACAATAGTTTCCAGTCTCTGCAGAATGTACAGGAAAATAAACCACAGTCATCGACAGTGCAGTTAATACTACTATTGGTGATTTATTTCCGACATTTTCATAGGAAGTACATCTGTTTCGTCAGACTCAGCAATGCTCAATCCAGCTCCATGTTCAAGTACTACCTTGTTACTGATATGAATGGACTTTATGTCTTTAGCTCCAGGAGTCCGATATGATCACTTGGGATTTAACTGGGTGATTTTCTGGATCTTCCTCCATGAAGACAGATGCAATGTAACTGGTTGTTTTCGTGGCCATTTCCCTGTTCGCCACAATGTCCTCTCCTCTCCCGATTCCAAATTTCCACATTTGACCTTGCTTTTATATTGTTTCCTTTGAAATATAGATCGCAGATTGATGCAGTCTTTGTGTTCCTGATTGTTAGCATGTATCTTCACTTTTTGATTTCCTTTTCAATTTCATGGCCTTCCTTTTTTGGATCATTAACTTCTGAGAATTCTCAGGTTTCCACAACAGCTGGAATTCTTCTGTAGTCACTTCCTCTGATTAACATATTTTCTAATTTGTTAAGTTAACCATCATTGAGTCACTTTCTCACTCTTTGGTGTTTGTACCTGAAATAAATAGACGTATGTTTCAGACTTTGCAGTGCTTCTAAAAAATCCTGGTCCTGACCAATCATATTCAGGAACACCGGAGGAGGATAGGAGGGTAGAGAAGAAATTGCGGGAGCAATGTTTGGCTCTTTTCTATCATCGCTGGCCAAAGAGTGAGGTCCTGGACGACTGGAATAGAGCGAATGCTGAGCCCGTTTTCAAGAAATGGCTCAAAGATAAACCTGGGAACGAAAGACCAGAATTCCTAAAATCTAGTGGGTAGGTTACTTGAGGAGATTCGGAGAGATTGGATATACATGCATTTGGAAAGATTGGATGTGATTCAGTGTAAGATTAGAATGGTGCTGGAAAAGCAGAGCAGGTCAGGCAGCATGAGAGGAGCAGGAAAATCGCTGTTTCGGGCAAAAGCCCTTCATCAAATTCAGCACGGGAGTTTGTACAAAGGATATCATGACTCACAATTTTGGAGTTGTTTGATAAAGTGACCAGCAACTTTGAGGAGGCCCGGGTGGAATACGTAGTCTAGATGCATTGCAGTAAGGCCTTCAATAAGGGTCCACTTTGTACGCCGCTCTAGAAGGTTAGATCACATGGAATTGAGGGAGAGCGGGCAAATTAAGTACAAAATTGCCTTAATGGGAGGAAGTAGAGATTAATACTGGATACATGCTGGTCAGACTGGAGGCCTGTGAAAAGTGGAATGCCTCAGGGGTTGATGCTGGGACCACTACATATTACATATATCAATGATATACATGAGAGTGTAGAGACATGATTTGTAAGTTTGAAGGCGGCAATAAAACAGGTGGCATCATGGAGAGTGTGGAAGGTTATCAGAAATTTCAGAAATTACAGCAGTATCTTGATCAGCTGGAGAAGGGGGCTGAGAAATGGCAAATGGATTTTAATATTGATCAGTGTAAGTTCTTGCATTTCATAAATTCAAATCAAGGCTGGAGTTTCATGGTGAATGGTTGGGTACTAAGGAATGTAATGGGATAGAGGGATCTTGGAATTCAGGTGCATGGTTCTCTGAAAGTTGATTCAGAGGTAGATTGTGAAGAAAGCTTTTGGCACACTGGCCTTAATCGGTTTATATCACTGAGCATCGAAATTAGGGAGTTGTGTTGCAGTTATACAGGATGCTGGTGAGGCCATATTGGTCGCGTTATGTTCAGTTTTGTTCACTTTGCTGAAGGAAGGATGTTATTAAACTGGAAAGAGTGCAGAAAAAAAATTACAAGGATATTGCCAAGGTCTCAATGCTCTGAGTTATAGAAAGAGGTTGGACAAGCTAGGACTTTTCACTTTTGTGTGCATGAGACTGAGGGAGGAACATATTGATGTTTATGAGATCATGTCAGGCATGGATAAAGTGAATGCAACAAGTCTTTTATCCCGGGGTTTGCCAATCACAGACTAGAGGGCATCAGTGTAAGGTCAGAGGGGACAGAATAAAAGAGAACCTGAGGAACAACATTTTAACACAGGGGCTGATACGCATATGGAATGAGAAGTGGTTGAGGTGGATACATTAACAACATCTAAAAGGCATTTGAACAAATACACAGATAGAAAAGGATTAGAAGGATACGCGACAATGGCAGGGAAATGGGGTTAGCGTGGTTGCACACTTTGGTCGGAATGGACCGGTTTGGGCTGAAGGGCCTGTCTCCGTGCTGTCTGAGTCTATGACTCTAACAACTATTGTTTGTCTCCCACTGAATGTTATATTGTACTTTGCAAATTAACTGGAGCTATTGTGACACTCTAGCCTCCAGTCTTCCATGATGTTAAACTAGAACGTTCAAGCATTCTATATTGTATGCAGACACCTTGTAAAATATACCTTATAAATGCCTTTATTCCTTCAATGCTGCTTCAGAACAAGGTTAATAATTCGTCCTTCTGACCACACAACACCAAATCCGAAATAATCTGCTCTCTAGTTTGCTTCACAGCATACTCTTCAACCTACCTCATATACACTTACAGAACTTATTTTTCACAGCTTCAGCAGTCAAATAGTTAACGCAGTTTAGATACAACTTGAGACCATTCAATAAGACTGCGGTATCCACAATACTTGTCTATCTAATTTCCAGAGCATATGATACTCAGATTTTCTGCTACCATTTTGGTTTCGATATATAACACACCAATATTTGCTTCTCCTTGCTATCTGTAAACTCTACCTAAACTGATTCTGTGGAACCTGAGGGACAGGTCTTTGTCTTTATTAGTGATAGACCTGGACAAGACATTCAGGGAGGCTCACCTCGACGCTGAGATGATCTGACAAAAATGTCCTACGATACTGGACAAGCAACAATATCCTCCTCGCTCTGTTAGGATAAGAGTTACCATGTACTCCCTGCTCCCTCACACTCACTGTGTATCTGTTATAGCACTTTACCCCGAACAAGGTTCACGCACTGTCTCCAAATAAGGCTCAGGCACTCCCACTCTCACTATTGAATTCAGCAACTAATAATACTATATGGATTCAAAACTGTTGACTGACTCATTCCATACACCTCACAACTCCCCCCACCTACACCAGCACAAAAAGCAGGATCACCCATTCGCTCTCTCCCTCCCTCCCTTTCTCCCATTCCAGGGGAAACAGCCTGGAATAGGATAGACAAGGCCAAGCGGGTAATGGAGTGCCCGATATTCGTTCCCTCACTCCCCACCCCTGCCATGTGGGGAGGAATCTTAAAGAGCTTGAGTGGCCCAGGACGCCTCCTGTGGAGAATTTGAAACATCCACATCCTGCTGACCAGTTCAGGAGCAATGTTCAGTGAAAGACAATTCTCAGTTTAAACCCACAGGCAGTTCCAACAACAGTCCTTTCACTTCCAAAAAAAAACACATATACCTCACTGCACAGAGTCAGACTCAGAAATACACAGCCGAACCCACACAATACTTACAAGGAGATAGGTATGCATACAAATATAAACACACAGATACATGTACAGTCACATACAAATAGACATAATTACGGATAGAAACACACGCTGAAACACAGACAGACAGATGTAGATACGCAAACACACAGATAACAAGCACATGGACACACACGCACACACATATTTACACACACACATACAGACACAAACAAACAGAGGCACAGATACACACAAACAGACACACGCACAAACATTTCCTCACATACAGATACACAGAGGCACCGACGCGAGTGTCATTAAGACATAAATCGAGATGTTTTTGATTTGTAAGGGTATCAAGAATTCTAGGGAGAAGGCCGAAGAATGAAATCGAGCTACATATAAGAAGTTATTGAATGGAATTTCCGACTAGATAGGCTGAATGGCCTCAATCTGCTCGTTTCCGTAATGCTCCTGCGGTATTATGCTGTCAGGCATTCTCTTCCTGAGACAGTAGCAGAGGCTGGATGCGATATATATTTGAATGGAGAGGGTCAGTGGGAATGTGGGATAGGTTTGGAGTCCTGAATGGATTATGTTCCTAATTATACCTAATTATTCTGTCCTTATGTCTGAAAAGAGGTGGTTATTTGATGTTCAGTTAATACAGTTTTGAAATAACAGTCTCCCAATGGAATAAGGACGTCCCTTTCACTTTAGTGCTGCGCTCCCTGTGGTGTCCTCATCGTCAGGGAACTGTGAAGACTCGGTTATGGTAGATATTCAAGGCTGAGCTCGACTCATCTTTACTGAACAGAAGGTCAGTGTTGATTGGGGACAGACAGGAAATGGATGGTCAGACACACTCGGATGCAGCCAAATGGGCAACTTCTTCCCCAATCCCATGTGTTTTTCCCTTAATCCGCCCTCGAGGCTGTAACAGGGTTGGGGACCATTCCATTCAGTCAGACAGGATCGTTAAAATGACACAGGAGGAGACCATTCCGCCACCTCAGGAATTACACAGGAATATAGAAAGAAGTAATTCAGCTCGTTCAGTACACTACACAGTCCAGGAGGAGGCCATTCAACCCACCTGAGCCGCTACACAGAAACAGGGAAGCTGTCGCTTACAGGAAACAGAGAGTACAGAGAAATGTTTATTTTGGGGCTGCAAAGCTGTAACTGATGGAGTGCCTCAGAGATCACTGTGGGGTCATCAATGATCAATAATCTGTATCAAAGATCTGGAGGAAAGGGAGGCAATAGCTTGGAGCTCAATTAGCTCGTACACCAAGATGGTCATTCAATGTGTCGTCAAATGGAGGTAGTGAGTCTGCAATGTGATACAGGCAGGGAAAGTTAGTGAGCAAAGCTTCAGCAGAAATAATTTAACGTAAGTTGTCTAGTTTGGCGTGAAGGTTGAAACAATGGTAAACATTTTAAGTGGAGAGAGATTGCCGAACTCTGTGATACAGGAGGTTTCCATGTTCTTGCGACATGAATCATATGAAGTCAGATGCAGCAAGTGATTTGGAAGGTAAGTGGAATGATGCTGTTTTTGACAAAAGGTATCAGGTTTAATTACAGGAATGTTTTACTGCATCTGTACAGGGCATTGCTGAGACCACACCTGATGTACTGTGTGCAGGATTCATCCCCTAAGCGAAAATAAAAAGATATAATTATTTTCGAAGATTTTCAAAGAGTTTTCCCTTTACTCATTCCTGGAATGCCGGCCTTTTGTTATGGGGGATTATCCGTTTTGATCTGAGCTGAGAAATAATATTGAACCATCCATGACTTTTTGAAAAGTGTATCAGCTGGATGCATATTATCTCCTGTCAGGGAGAGTAAAGTGAGAGAAAAAACCTTTAAGAAAAAAGATGCATTAATATTAACACACATACTGTGAAGATACCTACCAATATTTACAAATTACACAGACACATGTAAGCATGTCTTCAAATTATAAAGTGGGGACATTTTTTTGCGATTGGAAAGAATTGTGTGCAACAAGAGCAATGGCACACCTGCATATAATCCATCATCAGGTTTTCCAGAGAATGTTCCAGGAGATTGCACATGGTCCAGTTTGGTGTTGAGTGACAAAATTGTATGTTCCAACACAGAGAGGGATAAAAATGTTCCCTGTCTGAGCAGCAGCCGCCGATTGATCCCACTCTCTTACTTTGTTTCGCCAGATAGCAAAGTGTGAACCATAAAATCCTCGCGTAATCTTTACCACTTGTGAAGGATTTCTGGTGAAGATTCATTGGAGTTCTCCACTGCCTGAAACGAAGGGAATTCAGCCAAATCCCACTGTTCCAGAAATAAATCCCACTACCGGTAGCTTATGTGAGCAGAATAACTTCAAATGCAGAATAACATTTTGGGGCACTCTATTATTTTACCATTTGTAATGAGTTGAACTTGCTGTGGCTCACATTTTTCAAGAAAATGGCGGAGTCTGAGACCTAAATCATTGGCCACCTCACTAAACTGGCTTCATTTAAGATTGGTGTAAGCAGTGGAGGAGTGGGACTGGGAAAGCACATAGTGACCCTCCAACATTTGTTGGAAGACAAATGAGAATTTCTAAAAGGGCTGTTCAAGTGGAAATTCCCTTCCCCAGAGGATTGTGGTGCCTGGATGTTTGCATTTATTCAAATTTGATTTTGGAATGTAGTAACATGGTATACAGACAGAAACGTGCTGCTTTGAGCAAAAGCACATGAAGTGGTGACAAAGTATTTAATAGCCTACTCCTGCTGCTCAATCTTGTGTTGCTATGTTTTATGCAACCCCACACATCTCCTGCAAGGAGCAGATGGAGGCGACTTGTTCCAAATACCTGATCAACAGTAATACGGAATCTAATTCAGTCCCTCGAGACTGTCACACATGGTTTGGTGTCAGTTGCAAAATGTTATGTGTTTCGACAGACGACTCTGGTCTCTTTACAGAATGTTTCCTCTCTGCAACTTATGGTTCATTTGTTGGTGATATCATAGACCCAGAATCACCGTGAATGCAGTCCCCATACCTCAAGCAGAGATGACTCACAAAATACTTTACCCTCTCTGATTGCAAAGTTCAATAAAAGAGCATTCAGGAAAATTACAGCCATTAACTTTGCAATTACTGAATATGAGGACAAAAGGAACAGTATCAGGTAATTTGGATGATCAAGCCACTGCATAACATCATGGTTGATATACTGTTGACAGTAACTCCTCTTTAATGCCCAATTCTTCACCCCTTAGCTCTCTGACAGGTCAAACATCCATCTAACTCCTCCTTAAATGTTTTCAGTGATCTACCTCCCCTAGCTCTCTGGCCCAGATCATTCCTGACAGTGATTACCTTCTGTGAGAGAAAAGCCCTCCCTACACATACACTGTCACCTATTGATATGAACAAGAAGTCAACACAGGGGCTCAGGAAAGAGCGACTGGTTTTGATACCAAGGCAGTATTTGTCTGAGTATGGCATCGGGTCCACCTACTTGTTTGATCTGAATGTGGATCAGGTGTAACCTTCTCACTGGACGGGGCCTTTCAGAACACAACTAAAGAGGTTTGGCGTCAGTCACCAACAATCCTCTCAGTCCCAGGACATCTCTGCAGAAGATCCTCAGGTTAACCCCCCTCAGCAAAACCATCTTCAGCTGCTCCATCAATATATTTTCTCATCATAAGATCTGAAGTAGGTATGATGACTATAGATCACAGAATGTTCAGAACATTTTGTCCCCCATCAGCTCCTGAACCATTCTGTGTCCATGTGCAGCAAGACCCGGACAGCATTCCGGTTGGTGCTGTTAAAGTGTCGGTAACATTTATGTAACAGCACGGCCAGACACTGCACATTTCCACAGTTAAAAGAGGAGCTCATTCAGCATCACCAGCTGGTTGCACACGGGTATGAGCTAGCATTCAGGAACAGGACGAGTGACAGCACATTTACCAGTCCTGCCTGTTAGACAGGAAGAAGAGTGGTCTGTTCAGTGCATCGAGCTGTTCAACAGGAACAGGCAGAGCCCAATCAGACACTTAAACCTGTTCCATGAGACCAGGAGGAGTCTATTCATCCACACGAGACAGTTATACAGGAACAAGAGGGTTCACAGATATTCCAACATGACAAACCAATGAAACCGACACTGCACTGATAGAGGATTCCATGTTGTTAATCATGGGTCCATTGTTTGTAGAACGTGTGCTGCTTTAACATAGTTTGCTGGCAATGAGGAGGGAAGCCAAATGATTTGTGTCAAGTCTCAAGGAGGCATCTTCCATTGCCGAGAAGACACACCCATGTTCTCCATGGAGGTCAGAATCTGGTGGGAATAGGTAACTGTTTTAGCATGAAGGTATTGTGGCTGCTGTAGGGATTGCGGATAACGAGGCTTTCAGTACAGGACCATACATCAAATGCACTGTATTAATCTGGGGAGAGTTTATTCAAACACTGCCCCTCTGTCTCTCTCATGTGAAATGGGGATTGGGTGTTGAGTGAAGAGAATATTTTCAGAGGCTCTTAAATTACCGACAGTCATGTAACCTGAGTAGAAAAGAAACCATGGAATTTTTCACCGTATCAGTGTCTATTTAGAACATCGTGAGTGACTGTCCCTCCCCCTCAAGGTTCAATGAAATCAACTCTCATTCTCTCACAACGCCAGAGATTAATCTTCACTGTCTCCTCATGACACCATCATCCCAGGGATTAGTCTGGTGAAATTCCATTGCACTCTCTCTGTGGCAAGGCGATCATTCCTGATAAAGGAGAGAAAGTCTGTCCACAATATCACAAATACTGCCTCAACAACGCTCACAGCAATGATCACAATAACTCTTTTTCCTCTTAGACATCTCTGTTTATTTCCTGTAGCATAAAAAAAAGACTTTCTTTCTCTCCACACTGCTGGAAAGAGTCAACTCTTTACAATGAAATTATTGTTACTGTTGTCGAGATTATGGAATAATAACTGTATTAATGTTGGGAGAGTTTATTTTAAAGCCCCCCCTCTCACACACACACACACTCTCCATCTTTCTCTTTCTCCTCTCTTTCCCTCTGTCTCAGTCGAAATAGGGAGTGGAGGTGGTTGGGTTGAGGCTCTTAAACTATCGAGAATCATGTAATCTGAGTAAAAAAATAAGCCATCATGAGTGATTGTCCATCCCCCTTAAGGTTCAATGCAATCACCACCTAATCTCTCACTAAGCTTCACTCACTGTTCATGGTACCATCATCCCAGAGATTAGTCTAGTGAAACGTGAGAGAAACTCTATCCACAGTGCCCCAAATACTGTCTCAACAACACTCTCGGTGATGATCACAAAACATCTTTTCTCTCACTTAGACACCGCCATTTCTTTCCTGTGCCACAAAAAGCCATCCCTTCTCTATGCAATACGACTGACATGGAATTTATAAGTCCCTTACATCTGTACGTCAGCATCAATAAGGCCAGCACCAGAGATTCCTATGGAGATGTGCATCACTCTCGGGTAAAATTTCAATGAGATTGAATACACCTAAAATAGGGGATGATCACATAAGATGTAGCAATACAGAAAACCGGCAGAGAAAGGGAGCTATCTTTACCTTTATTCTTCTCTCACAGGATGTATGCTGCCCTGTTGAGGCCAGCATGTTATGTAAATCTTGAACTGAGTGGCTGATTCAGCTGTTCCACAGTACCGTAAAGAGTAAAATGCATAGCTATGGATTTGTAGTGTTACGACGCAGGTTAAATCTTCCTGCTTAATTAAAACCAGCAACAGAGGAAAAATTTATCCCATGCAGGGATTTGTGATAATTCTAGAGTCCAAATCTATTTAAAGTAAAAATTAACAACTTTATTTCTTAAAGTATAACAGAGAATAATAAACGAATGACTATTTACAACTTCTTCCTCTAACCTGTCTTTGACCTTCCCCCTCCGAGAAGACTCCTAATTAAGCTTTACAAAACAAAATTTCTTATCTCAGAACCAGGAAGCTTTCGGTTCCTCTCCATTCCTGTCTTCTGTTCTTCTTGGGGACTCTGCTTCACCAGTTACTAATCATTAAAAGTACCTATAGGAGAGCTGTTTTTCAGGCAGTCTTTGTATGCTGGTGGCTTGGCAGTTCTCCTCTCAACTGTTCAATTTTCCATGATCTTGTACCACCAAAATATTGGGGATTGTATCATTGGTTTTAAGATTGACAATATAATAAATTCAAACTTGGTTGGAGGTGGGTATTTTCGGGTACAAATTAAAATGTTTTGCTGAATTTCTTTTTGTTTCGAGACAATGAGTTAATCGGGTTGTTCGACCAAATGTTACATTATATCTATTTTTCAGAACACTTGATAGTTATTACTGGTTTTTAATTCTCTCAAAGGTACACTTCACCCATGTGTTCATCACAGAAGTCACACGGTAACCTGACGAGGGAAGCATGATACATTGACTTCCCTAAAGGTCTTGAAACAAGCTGATTGATTTTTATAACAAATGATAATGGTTGCTTTTAAACTCCCCAATTTCCTTCATGAGATATCAACAGACCATTATTCTGTGGCTCTAGATTATGAGTCACTGGCTTGACCACCATAAACTGTCTTCACGTATGTGCAGAGAACAAGTTCTCAAGAGCAATTATTTAGTGACGGACATGTGGTTTGAAGGAATGTGGAACTGTTGCATCCGGATTGAACAAAGGCACAAATGGTTTATTCAGATGTTGCACTGAGACTGAGGACGAGACTGGGATACCATGACGGTGGTATTGGACAGGATTAGTGAGTGGGGAGGACATGGAGATGTAAATCTGTGAAGGACAAAATGGATTATGGAGTTTGAGAACAGTCTGGTTCCTTCTCGTATATCAGTGAGTAATTTATAAATACTAGTTTGATAGTTATAATATATATAATGAAATGAATTTTTGTTTGGAACTGAAGACATTGTGTTGCACTTTCCAAATTTTATATATCACGGCAGAAATTCAGTTCAACGCAGTTTAGTAACCAAATATAATGACTTACCAGGAACACCAACTATAGCGAGGATGGGATAGTAACCACCTTGAATAATCCAAAAGATATCCTGGATCCGATATGCTAATGATATCCAAGGTTGAGAAAGATAGTAAAGACCCAAGGATAAACTCCTGTCTGTTATTATAATATTGCAGTCTTATATTCTCAGATTCAGATACATTGTTGAACCATTCCAGTCTATTGATCTCAGATTCTGATGCATCGTTGTACCATTGCAGTTTACTGTTCTTAGATTCTGATCCTTTGTTGGAACATCCCAATCCAAGGTCCTCACATTATGAACCATTATTGTAACGTTCCAGTCTAAGGTTCTCAGATTCTGATCTCTCCTCCCGTCTCTCTCGAGCTGCGCCGTGTTAGTGCTGTCAGTGATGCTCCTACGCATACTATGGGATAACACATTAAAAAGAGCCCATTTATCATTCAACGATGGAAACTCTCCACTGGGATAATTAGGATCCACGGAGATTGACATTAATCACAGTTACTAAACAAATAGCTCCAGTTAACCCCTTTCAATTTAATATTGACTTTATTAAAATTCAAAAGAACGTTTAGAATTTACACATTTGGCATGGGATATGTGGGGGTGGCTGAGGGAAGAAATATTGCAGATGGTCGATAGAATGCGTGTAATCATTCAATCTGCCTTGGATATGGGAGTAACGTCCAATGATTGTCAGAATATAAATAAGTTTCTCCGTTTATAAATTGAAATATATATTATTTAACTACTGATCAGTGAGTACAATGTCTGTAAAATATGGAGAGAACTTTTCTAGTGCATAATATGACAGGAAAATATGCCTACGACAACATGAGTGATAACAGACAAATGGAATGGATATGTTAACAGAAAATATGACGTGACACACAATTCAGATGGTTATTCGAGGATCAGAGAGGGCTGGTGAGGGTCATGCTGTTAATGTTACCGATGTCAATCAACTGTGATTAAGTACCATTCACTGGATTTCAGTTGCAGTGTGATTATGTTATTGGGACATGGCTTCTGAGACTGTGGGAGGGAACATGAGATTTCCCAGTCATCAGTATTGAAATGTTAATCTTTATAAATCATTTGAAGATCAAATTCCAGGATACAACCGCAAGGAGGAATGAGGAGAGCCAATATTATCCATACAACCAGAAGACATTGGAGCAGAAATTTGGCCATTAGTCCCAATGAGCCTGCTCCGCCATTCAATGATGGCTGTTAAGCTTCTCAATCCTGTAACCCTTGATCCCCTTTTCAGTCAAGAACATAACTGTCTCACTCAATGACCTGGATTCGATAGTCTCCTGTGGCAGTGAATTCTATAGATTCACCACTCTCTGTCTGAAGAGGTTTCTCTTTATCTCTGTTTGAAAAGGTCTTATCTTTACTCTGTGCGCTCGGGTGCTAGTCTCTCGTACCATTCGATATGTCTTCGTAAATCCACTCTGTCCCAGGTCATTTAGTATTCTGTAAGTTTCAATTAGACCTCCTAACATTTTTCTGAACTCTATCAAATACAGACCCAGAGCCCTCAAATATTCTTCATTCCTGGCACCATTCTCGTGAAGCTCGTCTGAAAACGCTCCAGGATCAGTCCATCCTTCTTGAGATATGGGACCCAAAACTGCGCACAATAATCCAAATGTGGCATGACCAAAGCCTTGAGAGCCTTAGAAGTACATCCCTGTTTTTATATTTAAGCCTTCTTGAAATAAATGTCATCATTGTATTTGCCTTCTGAGCTACTGACAACCTGCAAGCTTACCTTGCAAGACTCCTGGACTGGAACCCCCTATCTTTTTGCATGTCAGATTTCTGAATTCGCTTGCTATTTAGAAAATAGTCCATGCCTCTATTCATCCTGGCAAAAATCTTTCCCACACTCTCCCACATTGTACTCCATCTGCCACTTCTTTGCTCACTCTCCAAACCTGTGAAAATCCTTCAGCAGGTGAAAGTGAGGATGGCAGATGCTGGAGATCAGAATCAAAACGTGTGGTGATAGAAAAGCACAGGCTGTCAGGCAGCATCCGAGGAGCAGGGGATTCACCGTTTCAGGCATAAATCCTTCATCAGGAATGTCGGGTGAGTGGAAGCGGGAAGAGAGATAAATGGGAGGGGCTGGCGCTGGGAGGAAGGTAGCTTGGAAGACGACACCTAGATGAAGGTGAGTGGTGATAGTGATAGGTCAGAGTGGAAGGTGGAGTGGATAGACAGGAAGGAAGAAGGAAAGGTATGACAGTTCAAGAGGGCGATACTGAGTTGGAGGGTTTGATCTGGGATAAGGTGGAGGGAGGGGAGATGAGAAAACTGGTGAAATTGCCCTTGATAACGTGTGTTTGCAGGGTCACAAGGAAGAAGATGATGCATTCTCCCTTCAGACGTCAGGTGGCAAGAATCTGGCAAGGGAGGACTTCAAAGACTTGCAAGGCCTTGGCGGAGTGGAAGGAAGAGTTGAAGTATTCTGCCACAGGGCAGTGGGGTTGTTGGGTTTGAGTGTCCGAGAGTGTTCCCTGAATCGTTCTGCAAGTTGACGTCCTGTCTCGCCAGTGTAGTGGAGACCAGGAGCAATGGACAGACTGGATGTGGTGTTTGGTTGCACAGGATGTTCTCTTCCTGATGTGGAAAGATCCATTGGGGTCATGGGTGAAGGTGAGGAGAAAGGTGTTTGCACAGCTTTCATATCTCTTGCAATGGCAAGGGAAGGTACCGGGTGTGGAAGGTGACTCTGTGGGGCCGCGTGGACCTAAAGAGGGAAGTTGTGAGGGAATGGTCTCAGCAGTTTGATGATATGAATGGGACGACATATATCTCTGGTGGTGGGGTCTGACTGTTGGTGGCAGAAATGGCGGAGGATGATGCGTTGTATCCTGGGGTTGGTGGGGTGGAAGACGAGCCCCAGAGAGGTTCTAAGTTGCTGTAGTTGGGAGGGTGGAGTTCAAGGGCAGAGGTGGGGGAAGTTGAGGAAATGCACTCGAGCACCCACCTGTAGCCGAACCTCCTCTTCAATGCTACCTGTCTCTCTATCTGTCTTTGCACTGTTTGAAAGCTTAACCAAAATGCCCTCAGTTCCGTCATATAAATAATGAATGCACAATGAAACGCTGTGGTTCCATCACTGAGTCTTGTGGAACACCACTTGTCACTGGCTGCCATCCTGAAAAGAACCCTTTGATCCCCACTCTCTGCTTCCTGTCAGACAGCCAAACTTCTATCCATGCTAGCACCTTGCCTCTAACACCATGGACTCATATCTTGCTCAACAGCCTCACGCATGGCACCTTATCAAAGGATTCTTGAGGTGCAGATGGATAATATCCACCGGTACTCTTTGATCCAATCTGCTCATTAATGCCTCAAAGCATTCTAGCAGGTTTGTCAGGCATGACCTCCCGTTGATAAAACCAGGCTGACTCTGTCCTATTTTACGAAAGACACCCAAGTATCAGAAATCCAATTCTTCACGATGGATTCCAGGATGTTACCCACAACCAAGGTTAGGTTAATCAGTCTGCAATTTTCCATCTTCTGCCTAACTCCCTTATGAAACGGGGTGTCGTGTCAGCAAGTTTACAGCCACTTGGCCCATTCGTGGTTTTAGTCATTTTTGAAGGATTACCACTTACACTTGCACTAATTTCAAGCTATCTCACTTACAAGGCTGCGGTGTAGTCCAAGTGGTCCATATGAGCTATCTACATTCAGGCCTGTCCGTTTTCTAACATGTTCTTCTCGGTGATGGCCACCGTATTCAGGAACGCCCTCTCACTCTCTTCAATTCTTGGGAAATTACTCGTGTCTTCCACCGTGAAGACTGATGCAAAGTTCCACAGCTATTTCATTTTGTCCCACTACTGTCTCTCCAACATAATTTTCTAGTGTTCCATATTCACTTTTATCTGTTTTTTGTACTTTATATATCTAAAGAATCCCTTACAGTTTCCTTTGTATTAGTTGTTAGCACCACGTTTAATCTTCTCCCTCCTTATTTATTTTCCCTTGCCTTCTGTTGGCCTCAATTCTTCAGTTTCCTCTGCCCTTCACCGCATTATATGCTTGCTCTTTTGCTTATATGCAATCCCTGACTTCCCTTGTCAGCCCTGGTTGCCTCATCCTCCCTGTACTATGCCTCTATTACTCAGCATGAATCTCAGTTGTGTCTCCTGCAGGAATCTTGGAATGTCCTGACATTGGTGTTCCCCTGTCTTTGCTGCTACACCCCTGTCCCGGTCAATTCGACCCAGCTTCTCCCTTATGCCTCCCTAGTTGTCTTTATTCAGCTGAAATACTGATAACTCTGATTCTTTCTCCTCTCTCAAATTTCAGAATAAATTCAACCATGTTCTGATCACTGCTTCTGAAGTGTTCCTTCACCTTAAGCTGCAAATGTGTTGCTGGTCAAAGCACAGCAGGTTAGGCAGCATCTCAGGAATAGAGAATTCGACGTTTCGAGCATAAGCACTTCATCAGGAATAAGAGAGAGAGCCAAGCAGGCTGAGATAAAAGGTAGGGAGGAGGGACTAGGGGGAGGGGCGATGGAGGTGGGATAGGTGGAAGGAGGTCAAGGTGAGGGTGATAGGCCGGAGTGGGGTGGGGGCGGAGAGGTCAGGAAGAGGATTGCAGGTTAGGAGGGCGGTGCTGAATTGAGGGAACCGACTGAGACAAGGTGGGGGGGAGGGGAACTGAGGAAGCTGGAGAAATCTGAATTCATACCTTGTGGTTGGAGGGTTCCCAGGCGGAAGATGAGGCGCTCCTCCTCCAGCCGTCGTGTAGTTGTGTTCTGCCGGTGGAGGAGTTCAAGGACCTGCATGTCCTCGGTGGAGTGGGAGGGGGAGTTAAAGTGTTGAGCCACGGGGTGATTGGGTTGGTTGGTTCGGGCGGCCCAGAGGTGTTCTCTGAAGCGTTCCGCAAGTAAGCGGCCTGTCTCACCAATATAGAGGAGGCCACATCGGGTGCAGCGGATGCAATAGATGATGTGTGTGGAGGTACAGGTGAACTTGTGGCGGATATGGAAGGATCCCTTGGGGCCTTGGAGGGAAGTGAGTGTGGAGGTGTGGGCGCAAGTTTTACATTTCCTGCGGTTGCAGGGGAAGGTGCCAGGGGTGGAGGTTGGGTTGGTGGGGGGTGTGGATCTGACAAGGGAGTCACGAAGGGAGTGGTCCTTGCGGAACGCTGATAGGGGAGGGGAGGGAAATATATCCTTGGTGGTGGGGTCCGTTTGGAGGTGGCGGAAATGGCGGCGGATAATACGTTGTATGCGCAGGTTGGTGGGGTGGTAGGTGAGAACCAGTGGGGTTCTGTCTTGGTGGCGGTTGGAGGAGCGGGGCTCAAGGGCGGAGGAGCGGGAAGTGGAGGAGATGCGGTGGAGGGCATCGTCGATCACGTCTGGGGGGAATCTGCGGTCCTTGAAGAAGGAGGCCATCTGGGCTGTGCGGTGTTGGAATGGGTCCTCCTGGGAGCAGATGCGGCGGAGACGAAGGAATTGGGAATATGGGATGGCGTTTTTACAGGGGGCAGGGTGGGAGGAGGTGTAGTCCAGGTAGCTGTGGGAGTCAGTCGGTTTATAATAGATGTCTGTGTTGAGTCGGTCGCCCGCGATAGAAATGGAAAGGTCTAGGAAGGGGAGGGAGGAGTCTGAGACAGTCCAGGTGAATTTCAGGTCGGGATGGAAGGTGTTAGTAAAGTTGATGAACTGTTCAACCTCCTCGTGGGAGCACGAGGCAGCGCCGATACAGTCATCGATGTAGCGGAGGAAAAGGTGGGGGGTGGTGCCTGTGTAGTTGCGGAAGATGGACTGTTCCACATATCCTACGAAGAGGCAGGCATAGCTGGGGCCCATGCGGGTGCCCATGGCAACTCCTTTAGTTTGGAGGAAGTGGGAGGATTGAAAAGAGAAGTTATTCAGGGTGAGGACCAGTTCAGTCAGTCGAAGGAGGGTGTCAGTGGAAGGGTACTGGTTGGTGCGGCGGGAAAGGAAGAAGCGGAGGGCTTTGAGTCCTTCGTGATGGGGGATGGAGGTGTACAGAGACTGGATGTCCATAGTGAAAATAAGGCGTTGGGGACCGGGGAAGCGAAAATCCTGGAGGAGGTGGAGGGCGTGGGTGGTGTCCCGAACGTAGGTGGGGAGTTCTTGGACTAAAGGGGACAGGACCGTGTCGAGGTATTGGGAGATGAGTTCGGTGGGGCAGGAGCAGGCTGAGACAATGGGTCGGCCGGGGCAGGCTGGTTTGTGGATTTTGGGCAGGAGGTAGAAACGGGCGGTGCGGGGTTGCGGGACTATGAGGTTGGAGGCGGTGGATGGGAGATCCCCTGAGGTGATGAGGTCCTGGATGGTCTGGGAGATGATGGTTTGGTGGTGGGAGGTGGGGTCGTGGTCAAGGGGGCGATAAGAGGAGGCGTACGCGAGCTGGCGTTTGGCTTCAGCGGTGTACAGGTCAGTGCGCCAAACTACCACCGCGCCTCCCTTGTCTGCGGGTTTGATGGTGAGGTTGGGATTGGAGCGGAGGGAGTGGAGGGCTGCACGTTCTGAGGGTGAGAGGTTGGAGTGGGTGAGAGGGGTGGACAGGTTGAGTCGGTTGATGTCACGGCGGCAGTTGGCTATAAAGAGGTCGAGGGCGGGTAGGAGGCCTGCACGGGGTGTCCAGGTGGATGGGGTGTGTTGGAGGCGGGAGAAGGGGTCGTCAGAGGGTGGGCGGGAGTCTTGGTTGTGAAAGTAGGCACGGAGGCGAAGGCGGCGGAAGAATTGTTCAATATCTCGCCGCGTGTTGAACTCATTAATCCGAGGGCGTAGGGGAACGAAGGTGAGGCCCCTGCTGAGGACTGATCTTTCATCCTCAGAGAGGGGGAGATCTGGAGGGATGGTGAAAACACGGCAAGGCTGGGAGCTAGGACCTGGTGTGGGACTGGAGCTGGAGCTGGAGCTGGGGGCGGGGTTAGGGGCGGGGACAGAGATCGAAGTAGGGGCGGAGTTAGACGTGGTGACTTGCGCCCACACCTCCACACTCACTTCCCTCCAAGGCCCCAAGGGATCCTTCCATATCCGCCACAAGTTCACCTGTACCTCCACACACATCATCTATTGCATCCGCTGCACCCGATGTGGCCTCCTCTATATTGGTGAGACAGGCCGCTTACTTGCGGAACGCTTCAGAGAACACCTCTGGGCCGCCCGAACCAACCAACCCAATCACCCCGTGGCTCAACACTTTAACTCCCCCTCCCACTCCACCGAGGACATGCAGGTCCTTGGACTCCTCCACCGGCAGAACACAACTACACGACGGCTGGAGGAGGAGCGCCTCATCTTCCGCCTGGGAACCCCCCAACCACAAGGTATGAATTCAGATTTCTCCAGCTTCCTCACTTCCCCTCCCCCCACCTTGTCTCAGTCGGTTCCCTCAATTCAGCACCGCCCTCCTAACCTGCAATCCTCTTCCTGACCTCTCCGCCCCCACCCCACTCCGGCCTATCACCCTCACCTTGACCTCCTTCCACCTATCCCACCTCCATCGCCCCTCCCCCTAGTCCCTCCTCCCTACCTTTTATCTCAGCCTGCTTGGCTCTCTCTCTTATTCCTGATGAATGGCTTATGCTCGAAACGTCGAATTCTCTATTCCTGAGATGCTGCCTAACCTGCTGTGCTTCGACCAGCAACACATTTGCAGCTGTGATCTCCAGCATCCGCAGACCTCATTTTTTACTCTTCACCTTAAGCTCCCTTATCTAGCCTGTGTCATTAAATCCAGTGTCATCTGTTCCCGAGTGGGCTCCACCACATGATGCTTCAAAAAGCCATCCTGTACACATTCATCAAATTCCTTTTCTTGCGATTCACTACCAACCTGGTTTCCCATTCCACTTGCATATTGAAACCCCCCCTGTGATCTCTGTAACTATGTCTTTCCTACAGATCTTTTTTATCTCCTGGTGTATCTTGCTCCTGACTACTCTTTGGAGGCCTGTGCAATTCTCCAACTGTGGTTGGCTTACCTTTATGATTCCTCAATTGTACCCACGCAGATTCTATACCATCTGACCTTACTTTCTTTCTTACTATTGATTTAATTTCATTTCTTATTAATATTGCAAACCCATTCCCTGTGCTACCTATCTTTTCGATAGGATATATGTCCTTGATTAGCCTGATCCCTTGCAGCCACTTGTCTGTGATGCCCATCACATCATACCTACCAATTTCAATCTGTGGCACAAGCTCATTTACTCTATTCCTTATATCTCCTTCAATCTTTATTAACGGTCCTTCTTCTCATTGCCATTTGTTTGTCCAGTGTGCTTGAAGTTTGATTGCTTACACTTTCCATACACTCTGTCCTATTTGCGTCTGTGCTGGAGATTTTAATACCCTTTCCTGAGCTCTATACTTTTACCTCCTCTTTTCTAATTAAACCCTATAACGGACCTCCCCCCCACCCCACACCACACACACACACACACACACACACACACACACACACACACACACACACACACACACACACACACACACACACACACACACACACACACACACACACACACACTCCTAATCAGTTTAAGGCTCTGTCTACAGACTTAGTTAGGATTCACTCGTTTCTTTCCCAGCACGGTTCAGATGAAGACTGTCCCATCGGAACAGATCTTTTCTTCTTTCTAATAAAATGTGTTTATTCAACACAAATGCAGGGACAAAAAAACAAGCTTTTCTGTACATCCAAAACATGAAAACTACAAAGAGACAAGTTTGTTAAAATACACTTGTGATGTGGAGCTATATGAATTGAAATGTGAATTACAAAACCATGGACGAGGCGTTCAAACTTTATCAATCATTACTTCACCCACAGCTGAGATGCTGATTTCCCTCTTGTTAGTGATCCCCCTCACTGAGATTCTCTCACCCTGTCTCTGACATAGTGTCTAGAGGTACTACAAGTTCGTGTTGGCCTAGAATATTTAAATTAATTCACCTTCTCCCTGGAACCAATCTAGTGTTCTTTTGGATCCTACTCAGCCGTCAGTACTCCAGCTCTGTACTGGTGGTATATGATCTGGGCTGACAGCATAGTGCTCATAGGGTACGCCACCAGACAAAGGGCTTGCAGTCTGTGGGAGCTTCTAAGTAAAATTTCTCTGTATTTCTCCTCATGCTGTCTTCTGATCTAACTTCACACTCGTCTGACACACCTTGTTCTCACTCACTCTGTTGCTCCATTTTCTCTCCATTCCTTTTATCTCTCTTTGCTCCTTTTTTCTGTTTTTTTTTCTCTCTCACACACACACACACACTGTTCTCTCTGTTTTAAAATTGTGCTGTTGGAGAGCTCATCAGTGTAAAATGGGCTAAATGATCTCCTTCAGTGCTCTATTAATTCTGAAGCTCTTTGGCCTACAATAAAGACTTTAGGTGCCTGGGGCGACAAGTCGGTCCTGCGAAGGACACAGTGAAGAATCATCCTTTTTCTCTTCCTGTTGTCTTATATGCAGCTGCCTTGAAATATCTGTTCAAATAAAATAGATTGAAATTCGAGCAGTCGGGAGGACGTTCACCAGATGATTTTGCTGTCAGGGTTTAACAAGCAGTTCCCACATACAAATAGTGGATTTGCCTGAGAGCAGCTCCTCCCTGTTGTGTTTCTGTGCGCCGAGCTTGGATTTTGTGTTGCAGACATTTCACCCTCTGTCTAGGTGACATCCTCAGTGCTTGGGAGTCTCCTGTGAAGCGCGTGTGTGATGTTTCCTCCGGCATTTACAGTGATTTGTATCTGCGCTTCTGGTTGTCAGTTCCAGCTGTCTGCTGCAGTGGTCGGTATATTGGGTCCAGGTCGATGTGCTTATTGATTGAATCTGTGGATGAGTGCCATGTCTCAAGGAATTCCCGGGCTGTTCCCTGTTTGGCTTTTCCTATAATAGTAGTATTGTCCCAGTCGAACTCATGTTGCTTTTCATCTGAGTGTGTGGCTACTAAGGATAGCTGGTCATGTTCTTTCCTAGCTAGTTGGTGTTCATGGATGCAGATCGTTAGCTGTCTTCCTGTTTATCCTATGTAATGTTTTGTGCAGTCCTTGCTTGAGATTTTTGTACACTACATTGGATTGGCTCATGCTGGGTATCAGGTCCTTCATCCTGGTGAGTTGTTGTCTGAGAGCGGCTGTTGATTTGTGTGCTGTTATGAATCCTAGTGGTCGCAGTAGTCTGGTTGTCAGTTCAGAAATGTTCTTCATGTATGGTAGTGTGGCTAGTCCTTTGTGTTGTGGCATGTCCTCATTCCTTTGTCTTTCCCTTAGGCATCTGTTGTTGAAATTGCACGTGTATCCGTTTTTGGCGAATGCATTGTATCGGTGTTCTTCTTCCTCTATTTGTAGTTCTGGTGTGCTGCAGTGTGTTGTGACCCTTTTGAACAGTGTCTTGATGCAACTTTTTTTTGTATGTGTTGAGGTGGTGGCTTTCGTAGTTTAGGATTTGGTCTGTGTGTGTGGCTTGACTGTATACTTTGTGATGAATTCTCCGTTCGGTGTTCTCTGTACCATCATGTCTAGGAATGGCAGTTGGTTGTCCTTTTCTTCCTCTCTCGTGAATCTGATTCCTGTGAGTGTGGTGTTGATAATCCGGTGTGTGTTCTCTATTTCTGTGTTTTTAATGATTACAAAGGTGTCGTCCACATATCTGACCCAGAGTTTGGGTTGAATTTGCGGTAAGACTGATTGTTCTAATCTTTGCATTACCGCTTCTGCTGATTCCAGAGATGGGTGAGCCCATGGGTGTGCCGTTGATTTGTTCATATATTTGGTTGTTGAATGTGAAGTGTGTTATGAGGCATAAGTCCAGTAGTTTGAGTTTGCCATCTTTGTGATAGGTTTCCCATCTTGTTGTCTGTTCTGTATGTCCAGCAGGTTGGCTATTATTTCCCTGGCGGGGGTTTTGTTGATAGAGGTGAGCAGTGGCGTTACATCGAATGAGACCATAGTTTCTTCTTTGTCTCTGTGTATATTTCTGTTGTTGTCCAAGAATTCCTGTGTCGACTGCATAGAGTGTCTGGATCCGCTGATCCGATGTTTCAGTTTCAGCTGTAGTTCTTTAGTCAGTTTGTGCGATGGTGTCCCTGGTAGTGATACTATGGGTCTGAGTGGGATGTCTGGTTTGTGAACTTTAGGTAGTCCATAGAATCTGGAAGGGTTGTTGCTTTCAGATTTCATTCCCTGTAGGTCAAACCTGGTCATCTGTCAGTTTTCTTTTGTAGGTTCCTCAGTGTGTTGTTTATCCTATTGGTGAGCTGTGGGGTGGGGTAGAACTCCCTCTTTTGATAGGTGTTGGTATCTGCAAGTAGTTGTTGCGCTTTTTTGGATGTAGTCTGCTTTGTCCAGGATAACCGTTATTCTGCCTTTATCTGCTTGTAGTATGATTATGTTCTTCTCGTTTCTTAGTGCTTTTAGTGCTTCTCTCTCCTTGGTATTGAGGTTATGTGTTTGTCTTTTCCTTATTATCAGGGGTGCGATACTTTGTCTCACTGTTTGTTGTGTCTCTTCTGTCAGTCCCTTGCTTCTGAGTATGCATTCTAGTGCTGCTAGGAAGTCTGCTGTCTTGGCGTCCCTGTGGTTGTAGTTGAGCCCCTTGGCCAGTATTGTTCTTTCCGAGTCTGTGAGCTGTCTGTGGGAGAGATTTCTAAACCAGGAATGTGTTGTGGTGTCCTCTCTGTTGTGTGTTAGGTTGGGCATTTTTTTTTGTTTAAATGACTTTTATTGCAGTGTGTGGTTCTGTTCTGTCCTATGGTGATGGCCTGTTCTGTGGTCCGGGTCCATTCCTGTTTGGTGGTTTTTGAAATTAATGATTTTTGGTGCGCAATTTCTTGTCTGTACTTGTGTAGTCTGTTGTGTGCGTCTGGGAACATACACCGGATCTGCAACGCCACACTCACAGGAATCCGATTCACTAGAGAGGAAGAAAAGGACAACCAACTCCCATTCCTAGACGTGATGGTACAGAGAACACCGAATGGAGAATTCGCCAGAAAGGTATACAGAAAAACCATGGGCACAGACCAAGTTCAAACTACTAAAACAACAACCCCAACACACACAAAAGAAGTTGCATCAAGACACTGTTCAAAATGGCCACAAAACACTGCAGCACACCAGAACTGCAAAAAAGAGGAAGAAGAACACCTATACAATGTGTTCGCCAAAAACAGATACCCCGCAATTTCATCAACAGTACCTAAGGGAAATAAAACGGAATGAGGACATGCCACAACCCAAAGGGCTAGCCACACTACCATACATCAAAAACATTTCTGAACTGACAGCCAGACTACTGCGACCACTAGGACTCATAACAGCACACAAACCAACAGCCACTCTCAGACAACTCACCAGGCCGAAGGACCCGATACCCAGCATGAGCAAATCCAATGTGGTGTACCAAAATCCCATGCAAGGACTGCACAAAACATTATATAGGACAAACAGGAAGACAGCTAACTTCATCCATGAACACCAACTAGCCAGGAAACGACAGGACCAGCTATCCTTAGTAGCCACACACTCAGATGAAAAGCAACATGAGTTTGACTGGGACAACACTACTGTTATAGGACAAGCCAAACAGAGACCAGCCCGGGGATTCCTAGAGGCATGGCACTTATCCACAGATTCAATCAATAAGCATATCGACATGGACCCAATGTACAGGCCACTGCAGCTGACAGCTGGAACTGACAACCAGTAGCGGCAGATACAAATCACTATAAATGCCGGAGGAAACACAATAGACGCGTTTCACAGGAGGCTCCGAAGCACTGAGGATGTCACCTAGACAGGGGACGTAACGTCTACAACACAAATTCCCAGCTCGGCGAACAGAACCACAACACCAAGACAATACAGCAGTCGGGTGATCCTGGTAGCTCTGGCTGAGGAGAAACATTGATGAGGGCAGGATAAGGCAACGCAATAATTCTGTGAGCATTGAAGTCAGTTCAATGTGTATGTGTACAAATGCGGAGTGAACAATCCAAAGCGAGAGTCCATGAGCTCAGTATGTGTCCCAGAGCACAGTGTCCTTGCAGGAGTATTGAGGGTGTGCAAACACGGAGAGAGCAGACCAGAGGGACAGGCCATGAGCTGGGTGGGTGTCCCTGAGCACAGTTTCCTTGCAGCAGCCTTGCACTGAGATTTGTCAGTGCACCCTGAGCTGCAGCATTGAAGTACAGACGCGTACTGTCAATGGGTTGGAGATGTGCTGAGATGGGATGGTGAGGCTGGCATGTGACAGATGCCAGCATTGGTGGATGTGGAGTACATGCAGCTTCTGTCTGTGCAGTGTCCCCCCAGACGCTGGTGTTCAAGAGATAGAAGGCCGCAGGATCGAGGGGCGAGATGGAGTCACCAGTTACCAGCTCGGACTTTCACATTCAACTCTCCATATTGAGTTTCCCTCCTGTGGGAGGGAGCGTATGAAGCTGCAAGTTGTTGAGGAGAGATCCACTGTATGTGGCTGTTGATCATCAGTCATCATTCAGTCAACATCTTGCCACTGCTGCACTCAAATCTTGTTTTAAAGAGCAGTCCAGCATAGGAACAGACCCTTAATCCCAGCAAGCCCACACTGACACATGATGCCGTTCTCCAGTTAAAAAGAAAGTTTTTGCTCCGACACCCTCTATGTCATTCTGTTCCCTACATACTCATATTTGTGACAAGATCCCTCTTACACCTTGTTATATTAGCTCCTTCCCCTCTATCAGTGCATTCCAGGCACTTGCACGTTCTGTCTGGAAAAGCAAAAAAAAACTTGCCGATCATATCTCCTGAACGTTCTCCCTTTGACTTAAACGGTCATGAGTAATTGATATTTCTACTTTGGGAAAAAAGCTTCTAACTGTCCTTGTATCTATGCCTCTGATAATTTTGAAAATATCTGTCAAGTAGCCCCATAGCCAATAATGCCCAGGTGCATACAAACCATGTTTGTTCAATTCCTCCTTCTGGCTAATACCCTCCAAACAAGGCAACATCCTGGTGAAACATTTCCATACCCTCTCTAACACTTCCACATCATTCTGCTGGTGTGGCAACCAGTATTGTACACAATATTCCAAATGTGCCCGAGCTAAGTTTCTCTACAGCTGCAATATGTCCTGCTAATTTTCATACTGTATGCTCTGATGCATGTCTGCAAGTTTGCCGTCAGTCTTCTTGATCACCCTCTCCACCCGTGTTACCACTTTCTGGGAACTGTGGAGCTGTACACTAAGATCCCTTCGGATGTTGATGCATCCAGTAGTTTTTCCATCCACTTTATACTTCTCTCCTGCATTAGACCTTCTAAAACTCATCACGTTGCAACTGTCCAGATAAAGTTACATCTGTGTTTTCTCTGTCCAAGTCTGCAGCTGACCTATATCCTGCTGTATTCTCTGGCAATCATCCTCACAATCTGCAACTCTGCTAATCTATTTACACATCTCCAGTCACAAAAACACTGTTCCACCACGACTCTGTCTTCTTTGGCCAAGCGGTTCTCTATCCATCTTACTAACTGACCGCTGATCCCATTTTACTTCACCTTCAGTATGAGCCTGCCATAAGGAACCATTTAAAGGCCTTGCTAAGTTCCAAACGGCCAACATCCAGCCCCATGCCCTCATCAATCAATTTTGTCACTTCCTCAAAATAATCAGTCAAGTTTGTGAGACAGGATATTCCCCACACAACTGTGTTGCCTGTTGCTCTTAAGTCCATACTAGAACACTGTTGGAGCTGCACACATTCAGACAAGTGATTATTCCATCATTTCCTAACTTAAACCTTGGAGGTTAGATTAGATTCCCTACGATGTGAAAACAGGCCCTTCAGCCCAAAAAGTCCACACGAACCCTCAGCAGAGTAACTCAACCAGACCCATTGCCCTGCCCTGTACTTAACCCTGACTAATGCACCTAACACTATGGGCAATTTAGTATGGCCAATTCACCTGACCTGCACATCTTTGGACTGTGGGAGGAAACTGGAGCACCCAGAGGAAACTAACACAGACACGCGGGGAATGTGCAAACTCCACACAGACAGACACCCAAGGCCGGAATTGAACCTAGGATCTTGGTGCTGTGAGGCAGCAGTGCTAAGCACTGAGCTCTTGATGGTTACTGTACAGTGGGAGGTATGTCAGGCCGTGATGGTTATTATATATTGGGAGGTATGTCTGTCCGTGATGGTTACTATACAGTGGGAGGTTCGTCGGGTTGTGACGGTTACTGTACTGTGGGGGCTATGTTGGGCCGTGATGGTTACTGTACAGTGGGTGGTATGTTGCTCGCGATGGTTACTATATAGTGGGAGGTATGTCAGACCGTGATGGTTACTGTACAGTGGGAGGTATGTCGGGCCGTGATGGCTACTGTACAGAGGGAGGTATGTCAGACCGTGATGGTTACTGTACAGTGGGAGGTATGTCAGACCGTGATGGTTACTGCACAGTGGGAGGTATGTCGGGCCGTGATGGTTACTGTACAGTGGGGGCTATGTTGGGCCGTGATGGTTATTGTACAGTGGGAGGTATGTCGGGCCGTGATTGTTACTGTACAGTGGGAGGTATGTCGGGCCGTGATGGTTAATGTACAGGGGGCGGTATGTCGGGTCGTGATGGTTACTGTACAGAGGGAGGTATATCGGGTTGGGATGGTTAATGTACAGTGGGAGGTGCGTCTGTCCAGCAAGTTGCAGACTCCATGAGTTGTACATAATATGATTCTGCTGCTGCTGATGGGCCATTGTACCTCATGGATGCATCGTCATTAGTTGCTTGATCTGTTTAAAGTCTGTACCTTTCAGTACATATCATGATGAGAAGGGTCTGCAAAATGTGAAGATAGCCCTTTCTCCCCATAAGGACTGTGCAGTGACCATTCTTACCGATATAGGAAATGGAGGGGTGTATCTGTAGCAGGCAGATCGGTGACAATGTGGTCAATTATATGTTTCCCTTTTATTGGTTCCCCATAACCTGCCCCAGAGCAGTCTCACCGCCACAGGATCCAGCATCAATACTGAGCACAATGATTATATTAGAATCCCTACAGTGTGGGAACAGACCCTTCGGCCCAATCAGTTCACACCAACCCTCCGAAGAGGAACCCACTACCATGGCCAATTCACCTGAGCTGCATTTCTTTAGACTGTGGGAGGAAATCCATGCAATCACGGGGAGAATGTGCAAACTCCACACAGGCAGTTGCTCAAGGCTGGAATCAAACCTGTGTCACTGGTGCTGTGAGGCAGTGGTGCTAACCACTGAGCCACCATGCCGCCCTATACTGACGATATGCCAAGGAGCAGTCCCCTTCTGCCTGGCTGTGTTTTTTCTGTGGTACAGAACCTACCAGAGAGGATGCTGATGTTGCCTGGGACATAGTCCTGTTCACAGAATCCTGCTTTCCAGACAATATCTGATTGTTGCTTGATTAGTCTGTGGAAAAATACAACAGGTCACGTTTACATTTTATATAATGAAATGTTAATGTCACTTTATTTCTTACATATTTTCAAATAAACCAAATAATTGTTTTTCATTTGAAAACTATTGAAGTGAACAATAATTGATATACAAGAGCGCATACATAACTATTACACAATTCAGTGACTGTAGTAAACAGCCAATTCATGTTCAGATCAGTGAACATACCATCTTGCAGGCAGCAAAGCTGTTGGAAATGACATTGATTAAAAAACCTACATTCAGACACAGATTTACTGGACCTCACCACGACGTCGAAAACACTGGCTATCTCCAAAATCTGTCCAGGGAGCTTCCAAACTGGAGCTGGTCAGTTAATCACACAATCCCTCACAATAGAATGGTTAGAGACATACCTGAACAACAGGGAGATGTGTGGGGGGGCAGACTGGTCAATGGACGAGCACATGGCGCAGGTCCAGATGCAGTTCAACATTTGTAACAATGACCTGTAAGCAACCATGTCTTGCAAGCATATCCCTTCTGGTTTGCCACCTAAACTCTAATTCTGTACCTCGGACCCAATCCTGAATGAATGTGTTATAAAAGTGAAGGGGTCCTGCAGCACATGGCAGCTTACATGAATCCCTCATAAACCATATCCAGTGTATGTTAGCCCCACAATGTCAGTATCCAAACAGAATTGTGCAGCTCCATCGATGGCTGGCATCAGCCCAGCCCAATGTCCTTGTGTGTGACATGAGCTGGAAATGTCTGTGTAAATGTTTGCAGCGTTGTTCTGACTATTAACAGTCAAGTCTTTTCACTGAAGGTCCGACATCCTTTCGTAACACCAACTTTTAGATTGTCCAATAAACACAAAATCCCCCCTTTATTCAGTTCATCTTTATAACAATATGGTGAAAACAGTGCACAACTCACAGTATGGAGCATTGAAATGATGGGTCTCATTTCCATACCCAAGACCAAGTTATTATTAAGTACAAGAACTCTGAAAATAGAACATAGAACAGTACAGCACAGAACAGGCCCTTCAACCCACGATGTTGTGCCGACCATTGATCCTCATATATGCACCTTCACATTTCTGTGACCATATGCATGTCCAGCAGTCTCTTAAATGTCCGCAAAGACCTTGCTTCCACAACTGCTGCTGGCAACGCATTCCATGCTCTCACAACCCTCTGTGTAAAGAACCCGCCTCTGAAATCCCCTCTATACTTTCCTCCAACCAGCTTAAAACTATGACCCCTCGTTTAACAATTTCTGCCCTGGCAAATAGTCGTTGGCTTTCAACTATATCTATACTTGTCATTATCTTGTACACCTCAATTAGGTCCCCTCTCCTCCTTCATTTCTCCAATGAAAAAAATCCGAGCTCAACCAACCTCTCTTCATAAGATAAGCCCTCCAGTCCAGGCAGCATCCTGGTAAACCTCCTTTAATTCCTGTCCAAAGCATCCACATCTTTCCTATAATAGGGTGACCAGAACTGGACGCAGTATTCCAAGTGCCGTCTAACAATAGTTTTATAGAGCTGCAACAAGATGTCACGACTCTTAAACTCAATCCCCCCATTAATGAAAGTCAAAACACCATATGTTAACAACCCTGTCCACTTGGGTGGCCATTTTAAGTGATCTATGTACCTGCACCCCAAGATTAGATTAGATTAGATTAGATTACTTAGATTAGATTACTTACAGTGTGGAAACAGGCCCTTCAACAAGTCCACACCGATCCGCAACCCACCCATACATATACCCCTTACCTAACACTACAGGCAATTTAGCATGGCCAATTCACCTAACCCGCACATCTTTGGACTGTGGGAGGAAACCGGAGCACCCGGAGGAAACCCACGCAGACACGGGGAGAACGTGCAAACTCCACACAGTCAGCCGCCTGAGGCGGGAATTGAACCCAGGTCCCTGGCGCTGTGAGGCAGCAGTGCTAACCACTGTGCCACCGTGCCGCCCTCACTGTTCCTCCACACTGCCAAGAATCTTATCCTTAATCCTGTACTCAGCTTTCAAATTCTACTTTCCAAAATGCATCACCTTGAATTTATCCAGGTTGAACTCCATCTGCCACCTCTCAGCCCATCCCTGCATCCTGTCAATGTCCCGCTGCAGACTACAACAGCCCTCTATACTATCAAGGACACCTTCAACCTTTGTGTCATCTGCAATCTTGCTGACCCATCCTTCAATTTTATTAATGAGCTCGTCCAAGTCATTAATAAAAATTACAAACAGGAGAGGCCCAAGGACAGAGCCCCGTGGAACACCACTCACCACTGACTTCCAGGCAGAATATTTTCCTTCTACGACCACTCGCTGTCTTCTGTAGGCCAGCCAATTTTGTATCCAGACAGCTAACTTCCCCAGTGTCCCATTCCTCCTGACCTTCTGAGTGAGCCTCCCATGGGGAACCTTATCAAATGCCTTCATGAAGTCAATATACACCACATCCACAGCTCGACCCTCATCATGACCTGCCCCTTACAAAGCCATGCTGACTGCCTTTAATCAAGCCATGCTCTTCCCGATGATCATAAATCCTATTCCTCAGAATACATTCTAACACCCTGCAGACGACTGACGTGAGACTTACTGGACTGTAATTGCCGGGGATTTCCCTATTTCCTTTCTTGAAGAGAGGAATTACATTTGCCTCTCTCCAGTCCTCAGGTACGACTCCAGTGGAGAGCGAGGATACAAAGATCTTCGCAGGCAGAGAAGCAATCACATTTCTCATTTACCAAAGCAGCCGAGGACAAATCTGATCCAGGCCTGGCAACGTGTCAATCTTAATGTTGCTCTTTGGAGGGTCTGTGTGGACCTGTTGGGCCGAAGGGCCTGTTCCCACACTGTAGGCTAAAATGTGCTTTCAAAAGCAATGTGTCTGTCATCATTTTGATTCAAACCTCGACCCACAAAGCCGCATTTGAAGACCCTTCCAAGATATTGTCCATCCTTTCAGCAGTAACTGACTTGTTAATTAATAATGCAACACCACCTCATCTTTAACACCCTGTCCTGTCCTGCCGATAGTTCCAGTACAGCAGAACTTTGAGTTGTTAGCCCTGACCTCCCTCGAATGCGACTCTGTGATGGTAAAAATGTCATACTTCCACATGCCAACTCATTCCCTTATCGCATTTGTCAGACTGTTTGATAATACTCCCAGCATTAACGTAAACTGGAATATAATCCCTGGAATACACTGTATCTCGGAGTTCTTCAGTCATTTCCTGTTTGTTATCAAGCTGCTCAAACCATGAACTACAACTCTAACTCTGGCACTGAATGAATATCTGTGGAATTGTAATTTTTTTAAAAAAGTGTATTCATCAAGTGCAGCTTTCCAGAACTGAGCAGTCAGTTCCACACACAGTAAGTTTCTGATGGTTAATTCCCCACTCAATGTGCAGAAGGGACAGCCCTCAGTAATTGAGAAAGTGAGGACTGCTGTTGATGGAGATCAGAGTCAAAAAGTGTGGTGCTAGAAAAGCACAGCAGGTCAGGCAGCATCCGAGGGGCAGGAGAATCGATCTTTCGGTCATAAACTCTTCATCAGGAAGGCATTGGTGCATTCCTTTATTTTTTCATTCCATGCTTCACAGAATGTTGTGAACTGTGCTTACTCAGGAAGGCCGCACTGTGTATTGCACTGAAATGGAAAACAGTCAATCACTTGGTTGGACAGGGTGTAGAAAAGTTGAAGGGACGTATACACTGATTGAATGAATTACAAATATAAGGATAGATAAATCCCCTGGGCCAGATGGGGTTACACTAAGTTACTCCAGGAAGTGACGGGAGAGATTGGCGTGCCTTTGGCGATGATCTTTGCGTCCTCACTGTCCACTGGAGCAGTTGCCAGCCAGATGATTGGAGGGTGACAAATGTTATTCCCTTGTTCAGGAAAGGCAATAGGGATAACTCTGGGAATGACCGAAGAGTCAGTCTTGCATCAGTGGTGGGAAAAGTTTTGCAGATGTTTCTGAGAGACCATATTTACATTACTTAGAAAAGGATAGTTTGATTAGAGATAGGCAGCATGGCTTTGTGAGGAGCAGGTCATCGCTCAGAAACCTTATTGAATTCTTGGAACATGTTAAAAAAAAACAAGTTGATGAAGGTAGACCAGTAGATGTGGTGAACAAGAATTTTAGCAAGGCATTCCCCATTGTAGGGTCATTCAGAAGGCACGGAAGCATGGGGCAGAGTGAAATTTGGCTGCCTGGATACCGGCGTGGCTGGCCCACAGAAGACAGAAGGTGGTAGTTGATGGAAAGTACTCAACCTGGATCTCAGTGACCAGTGGTGTTCCACAGGGATTGGCTCTGGGACCTGTGCTGTTTGTGATTTTTACCAATGACTTTAATGAGGAAGTGGACAAGTAGGTTAGTAAGTTTGCCGATGACACGAAGGTTGGTGGGGTTGTGGATAGTGTGAAGGGCCATTGTAGGTTGTAATAGGATATTGACAGGATGCAGAGCTGGGCTGATAAGTGGCAGATAGCGTTCAACCTTAAAAAGTGTGAAGCAATTTATTTTGGAAGGTTGCATTTGCTTAAAGAATACAGGGTTAAAGTCAGAATTCTTGGCAGTGTGGAGTGACAGAGGGTTTTTGGTGTCATTGTCCATAGATCTCTCAAAGTTGCCACCTAAGTTGATAGGTTTATTCAGAAGGAATACGGTGTGTTGTCTTTCATTATTGAGGGGATTGAGTTTAAGAGAAGCAAGGTTATTTCTTCGCTCTATAAAGCTGTGGTACAACCACACTTTGAATAATGTGTTCAGTTCTGGTAGCCTCAGTATTGGAAAGAAGTGGAAACCTCAGAGAGTGTGCCGAGATTTACCAGGGTGCTGCCTGGACTGGAGGGCATATCCCACAATGAAAATTTTAGCAATCTAGAGCTTTTTTCTAGCGGTAGTAATAGAGTCAGATACATTTGGGATATTTAAGAAGACTCTTGGATAGGCACACGAACGTTAGTGCATTGAAGGTTATGTAGGTTAGTCTGATCTTAGAGTAGGATAAAAGGCTGGCAAAACATTGAGGGCTGGAGTGCCTGCACTGTGATGTAACATTCAATATTCGAAGTTTCACTCAGCTTGTGGATTCTCATCAGTTGGTGAATGTGTGAGGGAGTGAGGTGTGTGAGGGAGTGTAGTGTGTGAGTTCAGGAAGGTGGGGTGGGGCATTAGATTAAGACTTCCAGTTTTAATGTAATTGTTACATTCACCTGAGTGTCGGCACAATATGTGTAGTTATCTAGACCAGACAAAATCCAAAAAGTTCAGGTATTAAAACGATTTTCTGCTTGTCGTTTGCTCCTGTTTTTTTTTCAGATACAGTCTGCTGGGTGACCTATGAATTAGTATCTGATCATCCACAGACATATATAATTTTATTTTGATACTGTTGAACGTGAAGGCACACTTATTGGATATAGTTTCAGAGGGTTCACTTTGAGACACAAAATGCAGCCACAGACTGTCAATTGTGAAAGTTTTCCCCCAGAGTTTCGTCCATGGTGCAGATGTATGGAGTCTGGGGGACATGCCAGTTGTCTTCACTATAAGTAACTTCGGTGATATGAATCTGACACTCCATGTCTATACACATGCTCCCTGGGCCAGGCTGTGACTGAGGATGAATTTGTAAGACATGGTTCCTAATCAGTCATTGGTATCTAATTTAGACAGCATTTATACCTACACTGAGAACAATGATAGCCAGTGTCTCTCTGAGTGCTACATGCAGTTGTGAGGTTCAGTAGCACTGTACCCGAATTCACCCTTTTGGAATCCACGTTTAATGTTGGTTAGGATGCAGAGTGATTGGTTTACTGACCTGAACAATAGTCAGGAGTTTTCCATATTTGTGAATTGGGCAATAATAAGGTATGAGTTACAATTATTGAACTGAATTAAAATATAAACACCGAACAACCTTTTTATGATACAAAACTAAATAATGCACATTTTGTTTTGTACCAAAAAAGAACATGTTGTCTGACTATGCTGGTGATCACAATTACACATTGTCAGTATTCAAATGTATGTATTGTTGCTCTATCATTTGTAAAATGTTTGACCTCTGACTGATTGAATATTCAGAGTGAGCAAATGATTGAACAATTAATTAGAATTATTATTCTTACACGTTTAAATATAGTCAATCAATTTAATTTCTCACGTGAAATTTGTGAGCTTCAGTTACTTGCCAACAATTATATTACTTTTAAAATAATGATGAGAAAGGACAGACTAGATATAAAAGTTGAAGTTCTAAATTGTAGAAAGGCCAATTTTGACGGTATTAAGCAAAAGCTTTCAAAAGCTGATGGTGGCAGATGTTCGCAGTTAACCAGAGGCCTAGAAAATGGGAAGCCTTCAGAAATTAGATAGCTGGAGACCAGAGGCAGTATATTCTTGTTAGGATGAAAAGGAAGGCTGGTACGTATAGAGAGTGCAGAATGACTAAAGAAATTGAGGGTCTTGTTAATAATAAGAAGGAAGGATATGACAGATACAGGCAGGATAGATCGAGTGAATCCTTAGAAGAGTGTAAAGGCAAGAGGAGTATACTAAAGAGGGAAATCGAGATAGCTTTGGCAAATAGACTTAATGAGAATCCAACAGGATTTTATAAATACATTGAGAAGAAAAGGGGGAACAAGGAGAGAATAGAGCCCTCAAAAGATCAGCAAGGCGCCTTTGTGTGGAGCCGCAGGAGATGGGAGAGTTACTAAACGAGTATTTTGTATCAGTGCTTACTTAGGAAAATGACATGGGAGATTTAGACATACGGAGATCACCTGATGAAGGAGCATCTCTCCGAATGCTAGTGTGCTTCCAATTAAACCTGTTGGACTATAGCCTGGTGTTGTGTGATTTTTAACTTTGTACACCCCAGTCCAATACCGGCATCTCCAAATCATTGCAGAGAAACAGATGGTGTTTCTTGGAAAATGTCCATATTACAGAGGAAGAAGTGCTGGATGTCTTGAAATGCATAAAGGTGGAAAAATCCCCAGGACCTAATAGATCAGGTGAAACTTGAAATAGTTCAGAAAAGATTTGCAAATATATTGCCAAGGTTGGAGGGTATGATCTTTGGCTGGAGGTTGAACAAGCTGGGGTTGTTTTCCCTGGAACGTTGGAGACTGGGGGTGAACTTATAGAGGTTCATAAAATTATGACGGTCATGGATAGGGTAAACAGACAAGGTCTTTTCCCTGGCGTGGTGAAGTCCAGAAATGGAGGGCATAGCTTTCAGTTGGGAAGGGAAAAAGATAAAAGAGATGTAAGGGGCAAATTTTTCATTCAGAGGGTTGTATGTGTGTGGAATGAGCTGCCAGAGGAAGTGGCGGAGGTTCGTACAATTGCAACATTTAGATGGTGTCTGAATGGGTATATGAATAGAAAGTGTTTAGAGAAATATGGGCTGAGTGCTGGCAGGTGGGACTAGATTGGGTTGGCATAGTTGGTCAGCATGGTCTACATTTCTGGTTGGACCGAAGGGTTATTTTTCCATGCTATACATCTCTTTGACCCTGTGACTGTAATTTAGAAATGACAATAATCTAACATGCAATTTCAAATAAATAAACCATTTATATTATTAAATTGTAGCCTACAATAAGTTGAAAACTTCATATTTTAGAATGAATGATGAAGAATAAATAAAACATTCCAACACAGGAACACAACCTTCAGTCCTCCTAGCCTGTGCTGATCCAGATCCTCCTATTTTCTAAAAATGCCATATATTTTCTAAGGGTCTGTATCCGTCTGCTCCCTGCCCATTCATGTTTCTGCTTAAAAACATCTTAGATAACGCTATCGTTCCTACTTCTACCACCTTCACTGGCCACATGGTACAGGCTGCTACCGTCCTATGTGTAAAGAACTTCCAACATATATCGGCCCTAAACCTTTCCCCTCTCACTTTAAACTCATGACCCCGAGTAATTGAGTTCCACACTCTGGGGAATAAGCTTCTTGCTATCCACCCTGCGTATATCTGTCTTGATTTTGTAGACCTCAACGTTCGCCTTGGTAATGAAAATAGTCACATTCAACTCAATATTTCTTCATAACCTGCACGTCCATCCCAGGCAACATCCTGGTGAACCTACTCTGTACCCTATTCAAAGCATCCACATCCTTTTGTTAATGTAGTGACCAGAACTATATGCAATGTTCCAAATGTGGCCAAACCAAAATCTGTATCCAATGAAGGAAAGCATGCCATATGCTACCTTGACCACTTTATTGACCTATGTTGGCATCTTCAGAAAACAATGGACACCCGAACGCCCAGATCTCGCTGTACGTCAATTTTCCCCAGGAAATTTCCCGTTTACTGTTAAGTTCACTCGTGAATTGGATCTTTCAAAATGCATGACCTCCACCTGCCATTTCTGTGCCCACCTCTCCAGTGTATCTATATTCTGCTGTATTCTCTGACAGTCCTCTTCACTATCAATAATCTTGGCAAACTTGCTAATCAGGCAAAAGATACCTTCTTCCAAATCATTGATATATATCACAAACAACAGTGGTCCCAGCACGGATCGCTGTTGCACACCACTGGTCATAGGTCTCCATTTTAAGAAGTCTCCTTCCACTATTACTCTCTGCCTTCTGTTGCTCAGACAGCTCTCTATCTATCTAGATAGAACACTCTGGACCCCACGCGACTTCAAGTTCTCCATTAGCCGACCATGGGGAACCTAATAAAACGCCTTACACAAGTGCCTCAGTATCTTCTCCAGCAGCTTCCCTATCAGGCTCGCCGGTCTACAATTACCTGGATTATCCCCGCTATCCTTCTTAAACAAGGGGACAATATTAGCAATTCTCCACTCCTCCTGGAACTCACCCATGTTCACTTATCCTGCAAACATATATGTTAACGCGACAGTTATTTCCACACTCCCATCCCTCAGTAAGCTGTGGTCGATCTCATCCGGTCTTGGAAACTTGTCTAACTTAATACCTTTCAAAGAATCCAAAATCTCCTCCCTCTTTATGTCTACTTGACCCAGCGTACTCAGAGATCTATCCCTAACCTCAACATCCGTCACATCCCTCTCCTTGATGAATACAGATTAAAATACTCGCTAAGAATCCCACCCATTTTTTCTGACTCCATGCATGACTTTCTTCCTTTGTCCTTTTGTGGGCCAACATTTCTCTAGTTACCCTCTTGATCCTTGTATATGAAAAGAAGTCTTTGGGATTTTACTCAACCCTGTTTGCTAACGATATCTCATGACCACTTTTAGCTCTCTTAACTCTTCGATATTTACTGTGAAATGTAGCTAGTGAAAAGAAAACAAACATTTAATCCTGCGAGTGTGAACTCAGACCTTTTCAAAGTATTTTGTGCCAAAAAATATTTGAAAGCCGTCTCAGTACAAATAAAAAGCAAGAGAAGAAACCTCTTGGGAAGAGTAAATTTCGCCCACACTCCCCCTAAAGTACTTCTGAGCAGAAAAAAAGTGAGGGTTTGTAACAAGGGCACAACAGCAACTATGGGCGGTTTGAACATGCAAATTGGCTCAAGTAATAAACTTATTAGTGATATTCTTTAATAAAGATTCATAGAGCGTATGAGAGATTATTCCAGAGTGCAGGACGTCATGGAACCAACCAGAGAATGGGATAGCATAGTGACTCAGTTGTGAATACAGCACCAGGGTCCAGGTTGGATTCCAGCCTCGGGGGTCTGTCTGCGTGTATTTTGCACATGCTGCCCTTGTCTCTGTGGATTTCCTCTCACAGTTCAAAGATGTGCAGGTCATGTGAATTTGACATGCTAACTTGACCATAGATTTAGGTATATTACTCAGAGGGAAGTGGGAATGGATGGGTTACTCTTCGGAGGGTCGGTGTGGACTTGTTGGGACGAAGGGCCTGTTTCCATATTGTAGGAATCTAATCTAATTTAGATTTGATATTGTGTAATAAGAAAGGATTGGTGGATGAGCTTTGCCTTGGAAGGAGTAACCACAACTTTCTGGAATTTCACAAACAGATTGAAAGAGTGAAGGCTGAGTCATACATGAGTGTTTTTGTGTTAGGAAATGATAATTAAACTGACCTAAGGAAGGATTTGGCCTGGGTGGACTGGGGGGAAAAAGAGCAGTCAAAGGCAGGACAGCTGAAGAAATTGGCAATAATTAGTGAGATACGATACACTAAAGAGGAATTGCATAACGGAGAAAAATCATCCATATCTTAATAAGGAAGTCAACGATAGCATGAAGGCAAATCCCAGTGCATATCATAATCATACGTGAGCCACACTGTAGAGGATTGGGCAAGTCAGTGATCTTGTGGTGTTATCATTGAATAAAAAATGAGGTCTGCAGATGCTGGAGATCACAGCTGCAAATGTGTTGCTGGTCAAAGCCCAGCAGGTTAGGCAGCATCTCAAGAATAGGGAATTCGACGTTTCGAGCATAAGCCCTTCATCAGGAATAAGAGAGAGAGAGCAAAGCAGGCTGAGATAAAAGGTAGGGAGGAGGGACTAGGGGGAGGGGCGATGGAGGTGGGATAGGTGGAAGGAGGTCAAGGTGAGGGTGATAGGCCGGAGTGGGGTGGGGGCGGAGAGGTCAGGAAGAGGATTGCAGGTTAGGAGGGCGGTGCTGAGTTGAGGGAACCGACTGAGACAAGGTGGGGGGAGGGGAAGTGAGGAAGCTGGAGAAATCTGAATTCATACCTTGTGGTTGGATGGTTCCCAGGCGGAAGATGAGGCGTTCCTCCTCCAGCCGTCGTGTAGTTGTGTTCTGCCGGTGGAGGAGTCCAAGGACCTGCATGTCCTCGGTGGAGTGGGAGGGGGAGTTAAAGTGTTGAGCCACGGGGTGATTGGGTTGGTTGGTTCGGGCGGCCCAGAGGTGTTCTCTGAAGCGTTCCGCAAGTAAGCGGCCTGTCTCACCAATATAGAGGAGGCCACATCGGGTGCAGCGGATGCAATAGATGATGTGTGTGGAGGTACAGGTGAACTTGTGACGGATATGGAAGGATCCCTTGGGGCCTTGGAGGGAAGTGAGTGTGGAGGTGTGGGCGCAAGTTTTACATTTCCTGCGGTTGCAGGGGAAGGTGCCGGGGGTGGAGGTTGGGTTGGTGGGGGGTGAGGATCTGACAAGGGAGTCACGAAGGGAGTGGTCCTTGCGGAACGCTGATAGGGGAGGGGAGGGAGATATATCCTTGGTGGTGGGGTCCGTTTGGAGGTGGCGGAAATGGCGGCGGATAATACGTTGTATGCGCAGGTTGGTGGGGTGGTAGGTGAGAACCAGTGGGGTTCTGTCTTGGTGGCGGTTGGAGGAGCGGGGCTCAAGGGCGGAGGAGCGGGAAGTGGAGGAGATGCGGTGGAGGGCATCGTCGATCACGTCTGGGGGGAATCTGCGGTCCTTGAAGAAGGAGGCCATCTGGGCTGTGCGGTGTTGGAATTGGTCCTCCTGGGAGCAGATGCGGCGGAGACGAAGGAATTGGGAATATGGGATGGCGTTTTTACAGGGGGCAGGGTGGGAGGAGGTGTAGTCCAGGTAGCTGTGGGAGTCAGTCGGTTTATAATAGATGTCTGTGTTGAGTCGGTCGCCCGAGATAGAAATGGAAAGGTCTAGGAAGGGGAGGGAGGAGTCTGAGACAGTCCAGGTGAATTTCAGGTCGGGATGGAAGGTGTTCGTAAAGTTGATGAACTGTTCAACCTCCTCGTGGGAGCACGAGGCAGCGCCGATACAGTCATCGATGTAGCGGAGGAAAAGGTGGGGGGTGGTGCCAGTGTAGTTGCGGAAGATGGACTGTTCCACATATCCTACGAAGAGGCAGGCATAGCTGGGGCCCATGCGGGTGCCCATGGCAACTCCTTTAGTTTGGAGGAAGTGGGAGGATTGAAAAGAGAAGTTATTCAGGGTGAGGACCAGTTCAGTCAGTCGAAGGAGGGTGTCAGTGGAAGGGTACTGGTTGGTGCGGCGGGAAAGGAAGAAGCGGAGGGCTTTGAGTCCTTCGTGATGGGGGATGGAGGTGTACAGAGACTGGATGTCCATAGTGAAAATAAGGCGTTGGGGACCGGGGAAGCGAAAATCCTGGAGGAGGTGGAGGGCGTGGGTGGTGTCCCGAACGTAGGTGGGGAGTTCTTGGACTAAAGGGGACAGGACCGTGTCGAGGTATTGGGAGATGAGTTCGGTGGGGCAGGAGCAGGCTGAGACAATGGGTCGGCCGGGGCAGGCAGGTTTGTGGATTTTGGGCAGGAGGTAGAAACGGGCGGTGCGGGGTTGTGGGACTATGAGGTTGGAGGCGGTGGATGGGAGATCCCCTGAGGTGATGAGGTTATGGATGGTCTGGGAGATGATGGTTTGGTGGTGGGAGGTGGGGTCGTGGTCAAGGGGGCGATAAGAGGAGGCGTCCGCGAGCTGGCGTTTGGCTTCAGCGGTGTACAGGTCAGTGCGCCAAACTACCACCGCGCCTCCCTTGTCTGCGGGTTTGATGGTGAGGTTGGGATTGGAGCGGAGGGAGTGGAGGGCTGCACGTTCTTAGGGTGAGAGGTTGGAGTGGGTGAGAGGGGTGGACAGGTTGAGTCGGTTGATGTCACGGCGGCAGTTGGCTATAAAGAGGTCGAGGGCGGGTAGGAGACCTGCACGGGGTGTCCAGGTGGATGGGGTGTGTTGGAGGCGGGAGAAGGGGTCGTCAGAGGGTGGGCGGGAGTCTTGGTTGTGAAAGTAGGCACGGAGGCGAAGGCGGCGGAAGAATTGTTCAATATCTCGCCGCGTGTTGAACTCATTAATCCGAGGGCGTAGGGGAACGAAGGTGAGGACCCTGCTGAGGACTGATCTTTCATCCTCAGAGAGGGGGAGATCTGGAGGGATGGTGAAAATCCGGCAAGGCTGGGAGCTAGGACCTGGTGTGGGACTGGAGCTGGAGCTGGAGCTGGGGGCGGGGACAGAGATCGAAGTAGGGGCGGAGTTAGACGTGGTGACGTTGCTCGACGTGGGGGCGGGGTCATGCGTCGTGACGGAAATAAGCGTGGGGGCGGGGTTACGTGAAGTGACGGGAAATGGCGTGGGGGCGGGGTTATGGGCGGGGTTATGCGTAGTGACGAAAGACGGCGTGGGAGCGGGGAAACCTGAGGATTTGTGCTCCTGCAGGTTAGTGATGTCAGTGGGGGCGGAAGTGGCTGCGTCGACGGCAACCGGAGGGGCGGAAATGGTTGCGGCGACGGAGGAGTGGTGGTCATTCCCGGTGGCCGCGTGGGTCGCGGGTCCGTCGTGTTATCATTGAAGTCTTACGTGATAAACTCAGATAATGTTCGAGTGACCTGGGTTCAAATCCTGTCACAAGTGGTGGAGCTTAAATTCAAATCTGGAATTAAGAGACTGATGGTGGTTATGAATCGATTGCTGAGAAAAACTTACCTGGTTCACTGAAGTCGTTCAGGGAAGCAAACTGCAATTCTACATAGATTCACCACTCTCAGACTGAAGATGTATCTTCTTACCTCCATTCTAAAGATTTTCTCTTGACTCTCAGGCTATATCCTTGAATCCTTTCTCTCCTAATAGTGGAAGCATCTTCCCAACATCTACTCTGACCAGGCAACCAGTATTCTGTATGCTTCTATTGGAGCCTGCTCCATCCTTATAAACTCCACCAAGTATAAACCCAGAGACTTCTTATGTTGAGCTTTTCATTCCTAGTACCATTCTTATAATTCTCCTCTGAGCACGGCCAGGGTTGGTACATCCTTCTTGAGTTATGGGGCCCAAAACGGTACACAATAATCCAATGTGGTCTGACCAGAGTCTTTCAGAGCAGTGGAAATCCATCCTTTCAAGTCATCGCAAAAGAGGTGTCATCACTGTATTTGCCTTTCTGACCAGACGGGCCACCTGAAATAATAATCTTAAGATGGACAATCGTAAATTGTTACAAAAATGAACAATGATTGAAGCATGATGGGAAGTAGAACCCAGCCGTGACCAAACTCTCTGTGCTCATCCACATGCTGCAGAATGCAGACAGGCTGCAGCTACCCAGAGAGAGTTTGCGAACAGACGTGACAGCAACAGACCCTGTAATACATACCTGAAGTTGGACCTGAATGGGACAATGGAGTGTCGCCTTTGGGCCATTCATGTGATAACCCCAGGTTGGATCTGATTGTTCAGGGTAAATGAACCTGAACATTCCATTGGAAGATCCTCCACATCTTCCCAAAAGGCGTGAAGCCTGGGAAGGATAAGAATCACCACAAAACCGCTCGGAGATTGGTAACTCGTGAATAACCACTGAAAGAGAAGACGCCTACAAGACCATCCAAAGAACAAGGGGACGTCATCAGGATGAATCCTGTCAAATACTGGTGGGGTGGTATGTGATCATCCATAGTTAAGTTAAATCATAAGATATATTATAGTGTTTTTCATTGCATTATAATATGTTTTATTGTTTTCATAATAATTGTGTTCAATAAACAAATATCATTGTTAATAAGAGTTGGCTCAGTTCTTTGCTGAATATAATATTGCAAACACACTTTGCCGCAGATACAGCACCTTCCTAACTACTGACACAACCTGCACATTTACCTTGAGACAATCCTGACTGGAACTCGCAACACTCTGCACTTCAGACTTCTGAATTTTCTCCCCAGTTATAAAATTGTCCATGCCTTTTTTCTATCTCCTAAAGTGCAAAACCTCGCAATTGCCCAAGTGTACTCCTTCTGCCACGTCTTTTCCCACTCTCCTATCCTGTCTGAATCCCTCCATAACCTCTTTGAGATCTCAATGATACCTCTCCCTATGTCTACCTTTGCGTCATCTAAACACCTCGCTGGATTGCCCTCAGTTCCGTCATCTAGATTGTTCATGTACAAAGTAAAAAGTTGTGATTCCCTTGCGGAACACCAGTTGTCATTGGCTGCTATCCTGAGAAGGACACGTTTATTCCCACTCTCTGCCTTCTACCAGACAGTCAAGTTTCTGTACACACTAGTACCTTGTTTCTGACACCATGGGCCTTTATCTTACTCAGCAGCCTCCTGTGAAGCACCTTGTCAACGTCCTTCTGGAAGTCCAGATTCACAGTATCCATTAGCTATCCTTGGTTTAACCTACTTGTTACATCCTCAAAGCGTTCTAACAGATTCATTAGCATGACCTCCCCTTGATGAAAGCAGACTGACTTCGCCCTACTTTACTATGCACCTGCAATTACTCAGAAATCTCATTCTTTGCAATGGATTCCAGGAACGTACCCACGACCGGGATAGGCTAATCAGTTTGTAATTTTCTGTCTTTTGCCTTATTCCCCTTTTTAAACAGGGTGTCAGTGAGATCCAAGATGTCGCGTCCCAGTCGGTCTGAGTCTGCAGAGTTCTACCCAAGACTCAGGCAAAGTTGGGTACCCACCCTCACCTCACCTGATAAATTGCTAAAATAGTTTTTGCCCAGCATCCTTGGCCATTCCACATCAAACTTTAGCAGTCTGATGATTTTTGAAATGACCAGAGATAAAGGCTCTCGCAGTTCACAACAGACAGGGACCTCTCCCCCACGACCCCTGAGCAACAGAGACGGGGGCGTGATCTGCTGGGTCGAGCCTTATCTCGGAGCTTGTTAAACTCCGAGAGATGATTGATGCTTCTATTGAAGAGACCAGTCCAGGTTGGAGTCGATCGTGGTCATCCTGCAGAAACATGACGGAGAGATTGAGAAACTCGGGCAGCGTATCGGGGTGGGGCGGGGCAACGGGCAGCGGCCTCCGAGAACACTGTTGAGTTATCCATGGGTCAGGTCTGGGCTTTGGAACATCGTGTCCCGACCTTAGAGGAACATATTGACGTCCTCGAAAATCGAGGTCATCGGAAAAATATTCGGTTGCTGGGCCTTCCCGAACGGGAGGAGGACGGGCAGCTTGTTGATTTCCTGGAGCAATGGCTCCGACAGCTGCTGAAACTGGAGTCAGAATTGGGCTGGTTGCCACTTTAGCGGGCCCATCGGGTTGCTGTGCGCCGGCTCGGGTTGGACCAACGCCCCCGCCAGGTCCAAGTTCAACGTCAACATTAGAGGGAAAAACAGATGCTGTTGGAGTCCTTGAGAGACTCGGGGAAGGATCCCCATGCCAAGATATACAGGGCCTCCAGAATAATGTTGTTCTCTGCCCGTCGTCCGCAAGAGAAAGGCATTTGATGAGGCGAAGAAGCGTCTGAGGGATTTAAATATTCAATATTCTATGTGATATCCGGCAATGCTATGCTGCCGTCACGGAGGATCTGTATATGATTTCAGATCATCGGATAAAAGTAAAAGAATTCCTGAATGCTCTCAAATCGACTGCAGGATTTGAACAATATGGATAATGACATTATTTTGCTCCTTTTTTCTTCTTTTTATTTTCCTTCTCCTTTCTTCCTTTTTTCCCTCGTCTCTATCTTTCCGTGGTGGTGGGGGAGAGGGAGTGCTCATTCATTATCCTTCCTATGGACTCTTTTCTATAGCTCGTGCAGTTTATTTGATTATTGGGAGACGTTTCTGAGTGTTTTTTTTATTTGGTTGCTTATTACTTGCTGGGATTTTAATTTTGTAATTTTATATATTTTCATCTTGTTGTTTTGCTAAGTGTATCGAGGTGTTGGTGTGAGGGGTCGCCCACCTTTAACTTCTGTCTTGTAAGATGTTGGAATTTATTTACTCTAATTTATGATGCCTGGGACGAGGGCATGCTTCTGGCTGGGAGATGCTGTGTTGGGATTATTGGAAGGTAGTAGTGCCCTTTGTGAACAAGGGGGGAGGTCTCCTTTTAAGTATGTTTTATGTTATTTGATTTTAGGAATGGTTATTTGTTGTTTTGATTTAGCTATTTTAAAGAGTGTTCTATGTGTGAATCATTTTTGGTTTTTATTTAATGTCTTTTGGGTGGGGTTCTTCCTCCTCGGGGGTCTCGCGCTTGCTTGGACTATCGTGGCTCATCATTCGTTTAGGTGGTGTACCAGGAATGTCAAGGGGCGACACTCATTAATCGAAAGAAAAAGCATTTTATGAAGTCTTAAAAAAAAGCAAGTGTGGATGTAGCCCTTCTACAGGAAACACGTCTACTTGATAAGAGCATTCGAAGCTGCAACAGGGTGGATTTGGCCAGTGTTCTTTTCATCTTCCAGCTCATAAAGTAGGGGAGTTGCCAGTCTTACTGGGAAGAATCTTCCATTCCAACTGCTAAGCCAGATAAAAGAAGAGTCTTGGGGTGATATATGTTAATTAAAGCCCTAATATATGGAGAGGAATATGCGATTTTGAACCCCTATTGCCCGCTGGTGAACCATTTAAATTTGTAATTAAAGTGATCTCCAAGTTGCTGGCTATTGGGGTGTGCCACACGATTATAGGGGGAGATTTAATTGTATCATCGACCCAGGGGTGAACAAAATACCTAAGATCTCTGCGGGCATATCTTTGAGGTCGAGGCAGTTGGCAGATCTGAATAGGGAGTTCGGGTTGTTAGATGTGTGGAGGTGTCCTCACCCTCAGGGTAGAGACTTTACTTTTCATTCTAACCCACACAAGTGCCATACAAGAAGCAATATGTTTGTGTCCCCTCGACACATTTGAACTCAATATTGATTTGCAAAGTAGGTAATATAATATTTCCAAACGTGCCCGAGTATATGTAGTGATGACGAGATAGCTTCAGGACATTGGCGTATGGACCCTTTCATATTGAAGGATAGTTCATAAAATATTGCTCGCAGGAATTTAAAACTTTCTGGGATATCAACTCAAACAAGGCCAGTAACCGTTCTGTGATGTGAGAGACTGGTAAGGCATATGTGTGAGGCTTGGTCATCTCATAATCTGAGACCCGGAAAAGACAAAAGAGAGAACAGCATCGGCTTGAGGCTCGCCTGAAGGCGGCTGAGACAGCGTATGTGGATAGACCGTCCTTTCCTAAACTGCAGCAGATCACAGCCCTTAGGGCAACTTTGAATTCCACACTTACTCAAATAGCAAAGAGGGAGATACTATTTGTGAAGCAGAGATTATTTGAACACTGTGACAAGCCTGGCAGGTATCCAGCATACCTTGCCAGGAAGAAAAAGGCTCCCCAAGCCATTACTTCTATTAGAAATAGTGCTGGATCCCTGACTTGTGATCGTGAAATGAGCAATGCAGCCTTTAGAAAGTTATGTTTGAAATTGTATAGGTCAAAGGGCTGTGAGGATAGAACGAGGAAGATAGAGTCTTTCTGAAAAAAAACGCCTGGCTCTCCCGGTCCTAACTTTAGAGCAGGTGTTGTTCTTGAATGCACTCCCGGCAACCCAGGAAGTACAGGAGGAGGTAAGGTCCTCTAGGATGGGAAAGCGCCTGGACCAGATGGATTCCAGGCTGAGTTCTATAAAGAATTTATTGGGGAATTGGCCGAGCCACTTATAAATATGCATAATTATTCACATAGTCAGGGCTGCCTCTCGCCTTCTCTGAGAGAAGCAAATATTTTTCTCATTCTTAAGAAGGGAAAGGCCCCAGGTGACTGCTCTTTGCATAGACCTATGTCCTTGTTGAATGTGGATTTTAAAGTTCTCACAAAAATGTTGGCAGTAAGACTGAATAGGGTTTTACCATTCGTTATAAAAGAGGACCAGACGGAGTTTATACAGGGTCGCAGATCAACTAATAGCATTAGAAGATTTTTAAATATGCTACAAGCCTACCAGCAGGGAGTGTTACTAGAATTGGAGCGGAGAAGGCATTCGATCGGGTAGAATGGCCATATCTCTTTTATGCACTGGAACGGTTTTGTGTTGGAGAGGTCTTTACTAAATGGGTAACAGTATTAATTAATGATCCCAAAGCAGCGGTTTCAGTTAGGATAGCGTTAGTGTTAGGAGATGTTGTCGTCATGGATGCCCTCTCTCACCATTATTATTTAAGCCAGTGATTGAGTTGTTCGTGGAAGCTATATGATCTGACCCTAATATAATGGCTCTCATGTTTGGATCGGGCAAGCACAAAATTACTCTCTATGCAGATGATGACCTCCTTTTCTTAAATGATCCATTGACATCCCGCTGAATTCAAGTGGTTAAGTTATTTGGCATGTTCTCAGGTTATAAAGTCAATTTTATGAAATCGGAGGCCATGCAACTGGGAGGTCTTACCAGTATATCCAACTTTCCTGATGCATCCTGTTTCCCCTTTCGGTGGGCACTCGGAGGATTTCTTTACTTAGGTATTTTTAATACTCCGGCATTTGGTCAGCTATATAAAGCCAATTATATACATTTATTGGAGAAAATAAGATTGGATCTTCAACGCTTGGAAGATCTCCCGATATCCTGGCTAGATAGAATAGCTTTGGTCAACATGAATATCCTACTTTGCCTTTTGTACGCTGTGAGAATGCTCCCCTTGATGCTGCCGAGACAGGCACTGTTTAAACTTTATGGTTGGCTCGGCTCCTTTACTTGGAGTCATAGACGGCCCCTTATTAAATTAGAAAAGCTGCAGCTTCCACAAGGAAATGGTGGGCTGGATTTTCCGGATTTCAGGAGGTACCAATTGAGATCTCTATTGTCCTATGTAGCTTACTGTGTCCCTTGTGACCCACAAACAATCTGGTTAGATATGAGGCCTCCCAAACAAAGTATCTCCTCATTAATCTACTATTTATGGACAAGATGACAGTTGTTACGATCATTGTAAAAATCCTACTTTATTAAATGTAATGAAAGCCTGGAGGATAGTGGGACAGGATGAGGGCAACCTACAAAAATCCTCCGCCATACCCCGATAGTGGTAACGTTGGAATTCTAGCCAGAGCTGACTGATGCATATTCAGAACCTGGGAATGCAAAGGTATTTTCTGTTTGGGAGACCTGTTCGATGGGGAGGTCATAATGTCCTTCAAACAGCTGCGACAGAAATTTGAGCTGTCTAGTAAATATCTTGTTTCAATATTTTCAAATAGGACACTTTTTACAAAAGAAGACCATACTGATAATTAATCCATATAAATCAGATAGGGAAAGGAGAGTGCTTCGGCCGATGGACCCGCCCACGGTCAGTACCCTCCACCACAAACTATTTAATAAGGTATCAAAGGACATGGAACCGTTAAATAAGATCTCCAGTCAAGTATTGGAGATGGAAATCTTCTTAGAGATGTGACAGGACGTCTGGGAAATCGCCAGGAAGATGTCTATCTGTAACAGAACTCAGGCTATCCAATTCAAAATACTTCATTGGGCTCAAATGGCACCTGAGTGACTTGCAAAGTTCAAGGAAGGAGCATCTCCTTTATACCTTATATGCAAAATAGAAATTAGTACTCTCACGCATTTTCTGTGGTCATGCCGTAAGATCCGTATGTATTCGCACAGAGTAGCGAATGCCTTGGCAAAGATTTTAGGTACAGAGATTAGATGGGACCAAGTGCCTCTACTTTTGGGCTTCCCAAATTTCCCTTCATTGAATGTATACGGGAGGAAATTATTCACTATCCTTTCCTTTGTCTGGGGGAAACATTTTAGTGAATTGGATATCCGAAGTTCCCCCAGGACTTTATATTTGGCCCAGGATAGTCATGGAATGTATCCCCCTTAACTTCCTTACAAATATGGTGAACCAAAAGACGGAATTATTTTAGAGAATATGTCAGACATTTTTGAACTACATTGACACAGATATATCGACCACACTGTTCAGAACCTTTGCTTAGCCATGGGCATGTTTCTGGTGGTTTGGGGACTACAGGGAGGAGGAATCCTTTGTCAATACGGGCTTTGTTATGACTTAATGTAATTTTCTAAACATATGTATCTAGTTATTTATTTACTTATTTATTTTCTTTTCTCCTTTTGTTTATTTATAGTATTACAGGATATCCTATTTTATGGTTTGCTAGTTTGGAGAATGGATTAGTAGTTTGTTTTTAAATTCTATATTGGCGTTGTTATTATATCGTCAAGCAGAATACACTAGTTTGTACTATTTTTACAATTTGGAAATAAAATTCAAAAATATTCTTTTTATTAAAAAAAAACAAGGTGTCACATTCACAGTATTCTCGTCTTCTGGGACCCTCCCTGATTCCAAACATTTCTGGAAGATCACCATTAATGCCTCCATCCACCTTATTTACCCATTTAGTTTTTCGACTAACTTATGCTAATCAGCTCTGCCTCCTCACTCTCTTGAATTTTTGTGATATTATTCATCTCTTCCGCCGTGAAATCTGACATGAAATAATTATTCAGTTTCTCATCTATTATTTGTTACACACTATTATCTCACCAGCGTCATTTTCCAGTGCCCCAATATCAACTTCTGCTTCTCCTTTTTTGCCCTTTATATATCTAAAGAGACTCTTACAGCCGTCCGTTATATCACTGGATAGCTTATCCTCATATTTAATCTCTATCCTTATTTCTTATTTTGTTCGTCTTTATAAGCTTCCCATTCCTCTGGTTTCCCGTTATCATTTGACATGTTTTCTGCTTTCTCTTCTGCTTTTACCCTAGACATGCATTCCCCAGTTATCCATGGATGCCTCATCCTTCCAGTACAATGCATCTATTACCTCGGGATGAACCTTTGCTGTGACTCCTAAATCGCTCCGAGAAACTCCCGCCTTTACTCTTCCACTGTCTTTCCTGCTAGGCTCCTCTCCCAGTCAAATCTACCCAGATCCTCACTCATGTCTTTGACGGTGCCTTTATACAGCTGTAATATTAACTCCGATTCTGCTTTCTCGCTCTCAAATTGAAGTTTAGGTTCAATCATTTTAGGATCACTGCCTCCAAAGGGTTCCTTCACCTTATGCTTCCTGATCAAGCCTGCCTCATTACACAACAGTAAATTCAAAACGGCCCCTTCCCTTGTTGCCTGAAACATAAGCTGCTCCAAATAGACATCTCGTAGACATTCCACAAATTCCTTTCCTTGCAAACTGCCACCAGTCTGATTTTCCCAATTCACCTGCATATTGAAATTCCCCCACTCACTGTAACGTTGCCTTTCCTACATATCTTTTCTATCTCCTGGTCTATCATGCGCACCAGCCCCTGACTATGATTCAAAGGCCTGTACATTACTTCAACTATGGTTTTACACCTTTGCGGTTCCTCAATTCTACCCACACACATTCCACACCATCTGACCCTACTTTGAGTAATGGGAACTGAGTGATGGGACTGCAAAACACTTTAACTTTGTCTCAAATTTATAGTTTAGACATGGAGTAAAAATATTTCATTTTAAATTACTTTGAAATGAAGCCACAGCGTGTTTCTTTGACCAAATAGTCTGTCTGTATTAGGAAAGAATACAAACTGTTGAAACTGTTAGAGAAGGAAGATATGAAGAGAACACGACTCCATAAAGAGGTATAGGATGGAACAACTGAACAGGCAAGTATTGGTGTATGTAACATAGTAGGAAAAATGTGTCTGTGCTCTAAGACATTGGTGGGTGGAATGGAAACGTAGTGTATAATTTCAGTGGAGAGATTGGCGTTAGGCACAAAGGAACCGGGCACTTTGGGTTACAAAATAAAAACTTTACATGTTCATCAAATTTTTAGGGAGGTAAGATAAATGTTGAAACTTTCTGAAACAGAACACATTTAAAAGTACGGACGATTTTCTACAGATCTACAAGGTAGTGGTGTAACCACATCGAGAGAACAATGGCCACAATGATATGAAATGCAATCCATAGAAGATTCACTCAGCTAACTCCTGGGAGGAGAGTTTATTTATGGGGGAAATCTTGAATTGACTGGCCCTGGATCTGCCGGGCTTTAGGCGAATAACATGTGATCTTGTTTAACCCCAGAATATTCCAAGTAGTCTTTCACGTTGAATTCTGAAACAATGCTTCAGCTTGTATGAGAGATTATCGTGAGTGGATGGATTATAAGACTGAAGAATGTCTCTGTTAAGAAGATGGTGATTTGGTGTAATCATCTCATTATGTTGTGTCTTTGCGAAATTCTCTTCCCAGATAGCAATGATTGATAAGACATTAAATATTCCTAAGGCAGAGGCAGGCAGAATCTTGACTAAGAATGACGCACTAACATTGTAAGGGCAAAGGAGGAATGTGTGATTGAGGTCACAATCAGAGCATCCACGACCTTATCGCATGATGGAGTTGTTTTAATTCCTTACCTCTGATGCTAGTTTCAACATTTCTGTTTTCTTTCGATACTGAAAAGAATATGACACGTTTCTCAAGAACATGAAGACTTTTCCTTTCAGATTATTGGGCTCAGCTTTCCATATGTGACTTTTAAACGGCACTGAAAAGCACTCAGGAAGGATTCATTATGTTGTCGAGTAGTCAGGAGCATAGGACAAAGGTAAAGCCTCGCTTGAGACTGCTTTAGAAATCAGATTGGGCTGAATGGATAACTTTAACAATGCAGATTCCTTTCAGTTGTTCTTGTGAAGTGCGTTTCATTACAAGGCCAGCATTCTGTTGACTCTGTTTAATTTCTGTTCAGAATATGGTGATAAACCCCAGGGGTTCTTGTGGTGCAGGAATACTAACAGGTATGTAACAAAGAGAGAAACGGGGTTCTTAACAATTTGATAGTGAAGGGAGAATGATATAGCTTCAAATCCTGTGTGCCCTTGGAGATTGTATTCCTCACTATTTGATGCTCACAAACTGTGGAAATAATGAGACTTCATTCTCTGTTTCCAACAATTAAAATGGTGGACTCATTTAGCATACAAGCAGACCTTTCAGGCCAATACATCTATGCCAGCCTGAAAACACCAAACTACATTATTCCCATTTACCTGTAGATCTATAGCCTACTATTCCCTGGCATTTTGCGGTTAAATGCTGCGTTACCTTGTTTCTGCAACCTGAGCTTTTTCTCTTTCAATATATGCACGAAGTGATTTCACAGAAATACATCACATAACTTCAATGATAGCGACAAACTCATTGGATCAATAAGCTGTCCTCATTGTTTAATAATTATTTAAAAATCGAATTGTCGTTTTAGTTTAGTTGCAATTTTAATGGAGCTAGACCAGCATTAATTGCCCTTGAGACGTTCCAGTCCAGTTGGTGTTGGTCCATCCAAGTGGCTGTTGAAAGGGAGTTCCAGCTGGGCATCTTATGTGCCGGTTTAGCTGGGAGTAAATATTACTGCTGGTGGATGGAGTGTTACACAAGTCGCCATGTTGTGAGGAACAGCTCATAGGAAAATGAACTCTTTGTCAATGCAAATATATGAGAAGGAATTTATTATTCTTAAGAGAAATAACAACCTTATACGAGAAGCCTATATAATAATGAAGCGATGTCTGTTTCTATATCATTGGTGTCCTTAAAATAATGGTGTCAAACAGCTGAAATAATGCTGATGCTGTCGTTGGGTTGAGCATGTGAATTAACATGGATGTTTTCAGATATGTATGGGCTGTCCTAGGTTAAGCAATTGTTGACACTCCATGGGATGATGCTGGTTTGTAATCTCGCCACTTACTGAGCACAGTTCGATGGAACGAACTAACAAGTCTCATTGTTGCTGCTTCAGAATACATCAGAGCTTTCATGGCTGCCACCACATGAAATCATGTATGAAAGATAAGGCCCATCGAGTCTGCATCATCCAATGCTGATACAAATGCTTTATAAAGTTTGTGAGGTTTCCTTCCTTATCCACCCTCTCAGGCAATGCATTCTAGACACAAACCATCGTCTGGGTTCAAAACAGATTCCACAAATCCTCTCTTTATGTCTTGTCTTTCATTGTACACAAGCTCCCTCTTATTTTTGATCCTTTGAATCAGGGGACCCACTGCTATCTGTTCACTCTGTTCATCCCTCTCATGCTCTTATACACCTCTGTCAGGTTCACTTTCCTCCCACAGTGTACACAGGTTCAGTAGATTGACCATGCTAAATTACCCATCTGTGCAGCTAGGTGTGTTATCTATGGGAGATGCAGGGACAGGGTCGGGGGCGGGTTAGCCATGGGAAATGCAGGAATGGGGTATGAGGTGGGTCTGCGTGCAATGCTCTGTAGAGGGTCAGTGTGGACTCAATGGGCCAAATTCCCAAACAATAACAAAAATAAAGGTTAAATCAAACAAAGAAAGATACTGAGGTTCTGCACCAAAAGGGAACAGCTTGCTGGGGAAACGGAGCAGGTTTGGCAGCCTCTGTCGAGAGAAAAACAGAGTTAGCATTTTGAGTCCACTCACTATGCATCAGACATGAAAGCAGCTGGGAAATAGTGTAATATGTGTTGATAGATTGTGTTGACTATATGGCGAAACAGAGACATAGAAAAATATAAACAAAGGGGCTGTGGATAATCGGCTGATATGGAAATAAATTGGGTGATCATTTTAATATATTTTTCACCTTTTCCCAAATTCCTGAGTATCATGCCCATGTAGATATATAGCCAAGTCCCTGTTTCAAGTGAGTTCTGTCCCCTCTATTTCTCCATACTGGGTGTGGTCATCTTCTTGTCTTTATTAATTTGACATGGGTGTTGTCGGCTGGGCTAGCATTTATTTCACTTTCCGAGTTCATTTCAGAAGGTACTGGGAACTGCATCTCTGAACCATTGCACGTTGACGTGCTGTAGACTGGCCGTGCTCAGGTCTGACTGGTTTCACTTCTTTGAGACCTTGTAGAGTGTAACTGAATATCAGATGTGGCATTGCAAAGAGCATTTGAGAGTCTACCACTTCTGACGGTCTGGAATCACATGTAGGCCAGACCAGTGAAGATAGCAAATTTATTTCCCTGAAGGACACTAGTGAGCCAGATGTTCTCAATTTTTAAAACCATCAATATTTCATTAAATTGCTAATTCCAAATACTTTATTGAATTCAAATTCCAGCATCTGATGTGGCGGGATTGTTGTCCGGGTTTGGGTCATTAACTGGGGAATGTATACCATTGGGAAATATTTGTAGAAATCTCAGAATTTATAGTCTAGAGAAAATACCGCGAGACCATCACTTCCCCAGCATCTCCACCATCAATAGCGGTGTTGCTGTTATCATGACTGAGGTACAGAAAATTGTGCAATTACATTGTTGCCATGGAGAGCAGAAGTATTCATATTTCAGGGATGGCACAGAAATGTAACAGTTTATCAGCCAGGAATAGAAACAGAGGAGAGGTAGTCATTTTATACATTGAGTGGGTGTTCTATATATGTAAGTACTGACTTGCTCCTGACATTAGAAAGTCAGTGTGGGTTCTCTGGATGGTTTTCTTGGATTTGTGTTGTCAGCTGCTGCATTTTGTGAGATTAGAGGGCCTGGTGTTCCTACTGTGTGCAAGGTGTGGGGATAGATCTTACTGTATTTCTGGGTCTGCAGAGACTGCATAGGGAGGAGCAGGGCCCTGCACTGTCATTTATGGGATTTCTACGAATATTTCCCAATGGTATACCTATCCCAGATGCAAAGAGTGAAGCCAGTTTATTTCATCAATGAGGAGATCACAGTCTCACCCTCGGGAGAGGACTGTACTCAAAATGTCCATCAACCATTTTAATTCTGGAACTTGGCAGATAGGAATGGGGGACATATGCATTATGCCAGAGTTTCGCGTATTCACAAGGTGACAGAGGCCATCTCTGTCCAGTCAGGTGAACGTATTGGTTGTGTCCAAAAAAAATTTGCAACAGAAAATCTTTTTGGAAGTATTAGAGGACAGGGTGACTGCGAATGCGAGGAACTTCAGGAAATTTAGAATTAGTAAAGTTTAAGTGCTCGAAAAAACTTATTGAGTTGAAGGTTGGTAAGCTGCTGGACCAGATGAGTGATGTGATTAGAGGGCTACAAATATAGGGTTAGAGAATTGAGCTTGCTGGATAGCTTTTTTCGGAGCTGGGTCAGACACAATGGAGCAATGGCTTTCTTCTTTCCTGCCTTTTCCTTAGTTATATGAGAAAGGTCGAAGCTTTATAGATTCTGTAAAGGATCCTGCATACTAGAAAGCAGCTATTACGACCACAAATATTTACAACAGGATGTAGGGTGAAAACAGAAAACCAACTTGCGGACAGGTTTATGTCACGAGTGAGGAAACTATAAGCATTTTTTGTAATTAATCATAAATAGATCATTGGACAACAATGATATGGTTGAGCAGCATCAACCTAGAATCAGGACAGGAAAGATATCTTTGAAAAATGTACTGGAGTTTATGGAGGATATTGGTTGTGACATCGACGAGTGAGAACTATTGGGAACTGTGTATTTAAATTTTCAGAAGTAGGTTGACACGTTTGCACACAGGTGAGTGAAAAAGGTTACAGCCCTTGGGTAAGGAGGGATATCCGACATGGATTGCGAATTGGATGATGGAGAGGACACAGAGACTTGGGTCCTCCTTTGGACAGAAGGTCACGACTGATTGGGGATCACATGCATCAGTGCTTGGAACACCGCTATTTGTAACACAAAGAAGTGATTTGAATGTGAACAACACATGCAGTCCTTTTCATGTAATTATTAGAAGGTGAGAGGTTGGGAAGTGCTTTTGGCAAAAAAGGATCTGGATGTCCTTGGTCATCAGTCATGAACAGAATTCATGCAGGGCATTCATTAATCAAGACAAAAAATGAAATAGCAGCCTTCATTACAAAATGAATCATGTGTAGGAGTTGTGGAATGTTGTTGAGGCTGTATTTGGACTATTGTGGACAGACTTTTTCTCCTTAATAAATCAATGATCTCCTTGTCACAGAGGCAGTGCAAAGCTATTTTATCAGAATAATCTCTGGGATGATGGGAGCGTGAAGAGAGCGTGAAGGAAATGATGTTTAATTTGTAGCACGGTGAGAGAATATGAGTTGACTACATTGAAACTTGAAGATCATGGACGAACACACATTATTTCCATTGAAAGACATTGTTGACATGAGAAATTGCATTTTCACCATGATACGTGCCTATTGGGTGTTTTTGTAGCTCTGTGGAGCTCCCATGTTGGTTGAGACACTGCTGCAGGCTCTGACTGAACGCTTACCAAATCAATGTGCAATTGGCGTGTGACCCTGCACTGTGCGTCATATTGTCTCTGCTGACAGGTTTGTGAACAATGTCTTACTTCTGAAAGAGTTAGCCATTCCCAATAGCTTCTGTCCTCCATAGAGAACACGAGTCTACCTTCTCAGAGATGAAAGATGCTTCCTTGAGACTTCACATGAAACATTTGTCTTCTCTCCTCACCATCAGCAAACCACGTTGATGTATCTATTGTGTGCCATCAGCAATGGAGCCAGGAGGAACAACATGGAACAGTCTATCTATGCCGTCCCTACTTCATTGGTTTGTCATGTTGGCCAGAAAACCAAATAACGACGAATCGACTCACCATAGGACTTTCTTTCACAACAGCGATGAAATAACAGTCTCCATTTGGATCCAGTAAAATCTCAACTTGCCTGGAACGTAAAGCAACAGTTGAGTTGCTTGCAATTTTCCAGGCAGGAGATGAACACCCTAACGGCAGCAGAGAAACTTGGCAACAACCAGCACGTTCTCACACCACAGTCAATTGCCCTGGAAGCTAACCAATTTGACTGCAGAAATGGCAGTGGTGGGATTCGAATCCACATCCCGAGGCTGGAAACTGGTTCCACCGCCTTAGAGTACTCGGCCACAATGCGCAGCTTCCCATTTTCTTGCATTTCCAATTGAGTTCCTGCATAACAACAGATGGAAAGTCACATGAAAGGGTTCCATGGTCCCTCTTCGACTCGCACAGCTGCTGGGATGTGCACGGCTACAATATCAATTTCGCAGCAGATAATGGTAGCCCATCAATCCGGATAAAAATCAATGTTAAGCTGAGTCTAACTTCTCAGACTCTTTTCAGCTACAAATGTATCTGTGACTGCGTGAGAATATATGTTCAGTTATGATTTGGTCAAATAACCATGAGCTGCTTAACATTACTTCAATTTCGATTCTTGCTTTGCTAAATGATTTCACCCATTGCTCGAAACAGGACAAATTTCACGCTTACACGGACACGAAACACACCAGACTTCAGGGAAAATGCACAAAGCTGAGCAGGCCATGTTCCACATCATACCGTGCAGTATAGTTTCAGTCACTGTGTCTGTTTTGCAGAATAAGAGTCCCAAAGAATGTTCTCCACCCTAAAAGCCGAGGTAGCATTACAATCCGAGAACGACAGATCACATTGTGAGGATGCTCTGACCTCGGGGTCAGTTCAAGATGCCACTTTACTTGCCTTTTAACTTAACCGTGAAATTTGCTGCAGAGATGTTCACACCTCGACATGAGCCACACGGATACCAACTGAGTTGGAAACCTGTGTGAGAATCGACGAGAAGCGACTCAAAAAATTTTGCTAAATTCCATGGTTCTTATTAGAAATGCAGTTTCTGTTCACGTCAATTTAAAAGGCAGTTTCTGAACATAGTAACTGTTAGTGGGGTTGCAACTCACCCCACCCCCACTCCTGGAGAGGTGCTAACTGCACTTGATTGCTTTTTGTTCTCGATGTGAAGAGCTCTCACACCTGAGTCACCTTCACGTCTCTTGTTGCTGAGTGACTCACAAAGAAGGAGTTTCACCAGTGCTGCAACTGCCTCACTTTCCCACTCGCTCTCCCCGTTTACATTTTCCTGCTCGTCAGTGATTTAAAGAAAACCAAAAGGATGCGATGTTATTCTGCAGCCTCTCTGTCAATTCCTCCGTTTCAGTTCCAACATGGCTTAGATCTCGGGGCTCACCTTAATACTAGCGACGTTATGAAAGCACAAGTCCAAATGTTCCTCTGAGAGTGTAATTTCTTTCATTGCTGTTGCTGATTGAATGAGTCATTAACGTGCGAACTGATCCAAACCATGATTCAGCACCTCTGCTGCCAATTCTCGCACGTTGAATAACGACAGGGAGCTTCCAAATGAGGCCTTTCAGAGACGAAAGGGGTACATTTGACAGACAGACTAGTTCAGGAATCAGTGGTGCGCTGTGACACGAACGCATCAGCTTCTTCCCTGTCTTTGAACCGGCCCGCCTGCGCAAGGAATGCAAACGCGGTACTGCTTTTGGTGGAAGGGATCAGAACGCGGAAACTACACTCTCAAACAGATTGACTTATGATCAGAACCAGGTTGGAGCAAACCTTTACAATGCTTTGCTCACTAATTAAATGGAATTGCATCACATTTCACAAAGAGAGCAGATTTGTTCGAGCATTTTCGAAGGCAGATTTGCAGATGGGAGAGCAAGCAAGAAAGCTCCGTTCTTGTCCGTGTAAAAGGCTACAAATGAAGAACAAAGCAGTTTCTGCCCAGTTTCGAACTGGGGACATTTCCCGTGTTAGGCGAACATAATGACCACTACACTACAGAAACGTGCCTCAGCCTGGGTCGCTGCGGCTCTGTGGCATCCAGCACTGAAAGTTGAAGCCATTCTACGTTTCACCTTTCTTTTTTCAATAGCTCGTTGTTATCCAGGGTAATTGACATCTTGAAAAATTAAAAAAACATAGACGTGAAATTAGTGACAATATATAGACAAGGATGTCGTCAATGTTTGAACTGTAGAGTGAAGTGGAATAGGCTGGGACAACTTTCCCGGCAGCATAACGGCTGCGACATGATTTTATGGAAGGGTTGTAAACTGAGTATTTACGTGTTTTACCCAAGCTAGGGTGAGTTGGAAACTCGAGAGCATAGGTTTAAGGTGAGTGGTCTGAAATTGACAAAGGACCCCGAGGCACATTTCATACACACAAGGTTATGGGTGTATGGAATGAGCTACCAGAGGAAGTGGAGGAGGCTATTGCACTCAGAAAATTGCAATGGTAATCGGATCGGTTTCTGGATAGGATGGGTTCAGAGGGATTGAGGCCAAATGCTGTGGAACGGGACTTGTTTAATTTTGGTTATGTGTTGAGCATGGATGAGATACACCGAAGTATCTGTTTCCACGCGGTGTACCCCAATAACGTTGTGTTGCTTACACCGGTTTTAAAGGATTACTTTCTAGCGGAGCTTGCCGTCGCAGTCTGTAGCACAATCATTTAGACTGTTCGACTGCTCGCGGGAAAGGTAGTATTGTGAAACACTGCAGAAACAAACGACTTCCTTACTTTTGCTTCGACTGACTATACTTTGTGAAATTTTCCCAGATCCTCAGTTGAGGATTTTTGCAGCTGGAAGTTACCTCAGAACCCATCTTAACTCGTAACGTATTGAGCGAATTGCAAACAGAAAGCATTTAACACGGAACACAATCATAGCTGGCATACCTAATGCATATTCAGACACAGCGAAGCATGAATGCTAAATGTGAGAGAGTCCGAGGTCAAGAGGCATAAAGTAATCTCACAACTAACAACAGGGCAATTCCAAACTACTCTTTCAAACATACTGCAGCCTTAGTGCACCACCACTTCCCAGACAATGCTGAAAAGAGAGAAAGAACGAATATCATAAGTATGGGCCATAAAATAGTGAATTTCAACAACCCGTCTCGATGAGATTACCTTTCCCTTCTGATGTGTCCAGGACGGAAACGATGGAAATGGAAGAAATTCAATAACATATTCATTGGACGATTTTCCCATTCGCCAGAAAGCCAAATAACGATGAATCGACTCACCGCAGGACTCGGTTTCACAACAGCGATGAAATAACAGTCTCCATTCGGTTCCAGTAAAAAAGTAAACTTGCCTGCAATGTAAAGCGAGAGTCGAAACGATTACCATCACGACAGCAGAGAAACGTTGCAATAGTCAGCACGTTTCCATACCACAGTTAAATCCCCGGGGGCATCCATGCCGCGGGGATCGAAGCAGCATTTTAACAGTGCTGCGGCGATGGAGTTGATCAGCTGAAATAGCAGTGGTGGGATTCGAACCCACGCCCCTTTCAGGACTGGAACCTGGATCCAGCACCTTAGACAGCTCGGCTTGTAAAAAGCTGCAATTGAACAACAAAGCAGTTTCTGCCCAGTTTCGAACTGGGGACTTTTCGCGTGTAAGGCGAACGTGCTGACCACTACACTACAGAAACAAGCCGCAGCGGGCCGCGCTGTGGTTTTGTGGCACCCGGCACTGAAAGGTGAATACATTCTCCGTTTCACCTTTCTTTTTCCAACAGCTCTTTGTTATCCAGGGTAATTGACATCTTGAGAACACTGCAGAAACGAACGACTTCCTTACTTTTGCTCCGACTGACCATTCGTCATGAAATTTTCCCAGATCCTCAGTTGAGGATCCTGCATGGTCCCTCTCCGACTCGCACAGCTGCTGGGATGTGCCCGGCTACAATGTCAATTTCGCAGCAGATAATGAAAGCCCATCAATCCGGACAAAAATCAACAGTAAGCTGAGTCTATCTTCCCAGACTCTTTTTAGCGACAAATGTATCTGTGACTGCATGAGAATATATGTTCGGTTATGATTTGGTCAAATCACCATGAGCTGCTTGACATTACTTCAATTTCGATTCTTGTTTTGCTGAATGATTTCACCCATTGCACGAAACAGGACAACTTTCACGTTTACACGGAACACGAAACACACCGGACTACAGGGAAAATGCACAAAGCTGAGCAGGCCGTGTTCCACATCATACCGTGCAGCATAGTTTCAGTAACAGTGTCTTTTCGAGATGCTACTTTACTTGCCTTTTACCTTAACCGTGCAATTTACTGCAGAGATCTCCACACCTGGACATGAGCCACATGGATATCAACTGAGTTGGAAACCTGTGTGGGAATCGACAAGGAGCGACTCAATAAATTTTCCTAAACTCCATGGTGCTTATTAGAAATGCAGTTTCTGTCCAAGTCAATCGAAAAGGCAGTTTCTGAACATAGTAACAGACGTTTCTGCTCACCCCACCCCCACTCCGGGAGAGGTGCTAACTGTCCTTGAGTGCTTTTTGTTCTCGTTGTGAAGAGCTCTCACGCATGAGTCACCTTCACGTCTCTTGTTGCTGAGTGACTCACAAAGAAGGAATTTCACCAGAGCTGCAACTGCCTCACTTTCCCACCCGCTCTCCCCGTTTACATTTTCCTGCTCGTCAGTGATTTAAAGAAAACCAAAAGGATGCGATGTCATTCTGTAGCCTCTCTGTCAATTCCTCCGTTTCAGTTCCAACACGGCTTAGATCTCGGGACGCACCTTAATACTAGCGACGTTATGAAAGCACAAGTCCAAATGTTCCTCTGAGAGTGTAATTTCTTTCATTGCTGTTGCTGATTGAATGAGTCACTAACGTGCGAACTGATCCAAACCATGATTCAGCACCTCTGCTGCCAATTCTCGCACTTTGAATAACGACAGACAGCTTCCAAATGAGGTATTTCAGATACGACATTGAGCAACATTTGACAGCCATACTAGTTCAGGAATCCGTGGTGTACTGTGACACCAGCGCGTCAGCTTCTTCCCTGTCTTTGAACCGGCCCGCCTTAACAATGAATGCAAACGCGGTACTGCTTTTGGTGTAAGATTCAGAACGCGGTAACTACACTCTGAAGCAGAATGTCATAGGATCAGACCCAGGTTGGAGAAAACCTTTAAAATGCTTTGCAAACGAATTTAATGGAATTGCATCACATTTCACAAAGAGATCAGATTTTTCTTGCATTTTCGAAGGCAGGTTTGCAGATAGGAGAGCAAGCAAGAAAGCTCCGTTCTTGTCCGTGTGAAAGGCTACAAATGAAGAACAAAGCAGTTTCTGCCCAGTTTCAAACTGGGGACCTTTCGCGTGTGAGGCGAACGTGATGACCACGACACTACAGAAATTGGCCTCAACCGGGCGAGCTGCGGCTCTGTGGCACCCAGCACTGAAAGTTGAAGCCATTCTCCGTTTCACCTTTCTTATTCCAATAGCTCGTTGTTATCCAGGGTAATTGACATCTTGAAAAAGTTTTTAAAAAAAGATGTTAAATTAGTGACAAAATATAAACAAGGATGTCATCAATGTTTGGACTGTAGAGTGAAGTGGAATAGGCTGGGACAACTTTCCCGGCAGCATAACGGCTGCGATATGATTTTATGGAAGGGTTGTAAACTGAGTATTTACGTGTTTTACCCAGCGCTGGGGTGAGTTGGAAACTCGAGAGCCTAGGTTTAAGGTGAGTGGTCTGAAATTGACAAAGGACCCCGAGGCACATTTCCCACACACAAGGTTATGGGTGTATGGAATGAACTACCAGAGGGAGTAGAGGAGGCTATTGCACTCAGAAAATTGCAATGGTAATCGGATCGGTTTCTGGATAGTATGGGTTTAGAGGGATTGAAGCCAAATGCTGTGGAAGGGGACTTGTTTAATTTTGGCTGTGCGGTGAGCATGGATGAGAAACACTGAAGTCTCTGTTTCCACGCGGTGTACCCCAATAACGTTGTGTTGCCTCCACCGCTTTTAAAGGATTACTTTTCAGCGGAGCTTGCCGTCGCAGTCTGTAGCACAATCAATTAGTCTGTTCGACTGTTCGCGGGAAAGGTAGGATTGTGAAACACTGCAGACACAAACGACTTCCTTACTTTTGCTCCGACTGACCAAAATTCGTGAAATTTTCCCAGATCCTCAGTTGAGGATTTTTGCTGCTGCAAGGTACCTCAGAAACCCTGTTAACTCGTAATGTATTGAGTGAATCGCAAACAGAAAGCATTTAACACGGAACACAACCAAAACTTGCATACCTAATGCATGTTCAGACACAGCAAAGCATGAATGCTAAATGTGAGAGAGTCCGAGGGCATGAGGCATAAAGTAATCTCACAACTAACAACAGGGCAATTCCAAACTACTCTTTTAAACATACTGCAGCCTTAGTGCACCACCACTTCCCAGACAATGCTGTAAAGAGAGAAAGAAAGAATATATTAAGTATGGGCTATAAAAAAGTGAATTTCACCAATCACAGTCTCGATGAGATTACCTTTCCCTTCCGATGTCTCCAGTACGGAAATGAAGGAAATGGGAGAAATTCAATAACATATTCATTGGAAAGATTATCCCATTGGCCAGAAAGCCAAATAACGATGAATCGACTCACCACAGGACTTTGTTTCACAACAGCGATGAAATAACAGGGGGAGGTGTGGCATTACTTGTCAAAGATAGTATTACAGCAGTGGAATGGACGATGGAAGAGGACTTGCCATCTGAGGTAGTTTGGGCTGAGGTTAGAAATAGGAAAGGTGAGGTCACCCTGTTAGGTGTTTTTTACAGGCCTCCTAATAGTCCTAGAGAAGTAGAGGATAATATTGCGAGGATGATTCAGGAAAAGAGTGAAGGTAGCAGGGTGGTTGTTATGGGGGACTTTAACTTCCCAGATATTGACTGGCAGAGCTATAGCTCGAGTTCATTAGATGGGTCGGTGTTTGTCCAATGTGTGCAGGAGGGTTTCCTGACACAATTTGTAGACAGGCCAACAAGAGGTGAGGCTATACTGGATTTGGTTCTAGGTAATGAACCAGGCCAGGTGTTAGACTTGGAGGTAGGTGAGCACTTCGGGGACAGTGACCACAACTCGGTGACTTTTACTTTAGTGATGGAGAGGGATAAGTGTGCGCCGCAGGGCAAGAGTTATAGCGGGGGCAGGGAAATTATGATGCAGTGAGGCATGACTTAGGATGTGTGGATTGGAAAAACAGGCTTCAAGAGAAGAACACTAATGAGATGTGGGGATTGTTCAAGGAGCAGCTACTACGTGTCCTCGATAAGTATGTACCAGTCAGTCATGGTGTAAAGGGCCTTGTGAGGCAGCCGTGGTTTAGTAAGGAATTGGAATCCCTTGTGAAAGGGAAGAAGGCGGCATATGTAAAGATGAGGCGTGAAGGTTCAGTTGGGACGATAGAGTGTTATAAGGTAGCCAGGAAGGATCGAAAGAGAGAGCTAAGAGAAGCGAGAAGGGGACATGAAAAGTCCTTAGCTGGTAGGATTAGGGAAAACCCAAAGGCTTTCTATAGGTATGTCAGGAATAAAAGGATGACTAGGGTAGGTATCGGTCCAGTCAAGGATAGTAGTGGGAAGTTGTGTGTGGAGGCGGAGGAGATTGGAGAGACACTAAATCAATACTTTTCATCAGTATTCACTCAGGAACAGGACACTGTTGCTGATGTGAATATGGAGTCACAAATGATTAGAATGGATGGCCTGGAAATATGCAGGGAAGAGGTTCTGGGAATATTGGAGAGGATGAAAATAGATAAGTCTCCTGGGCCTGATGGCATTTACCCTAGGATCCTTTGGGAAGCTAGAGAGGAGATAGCAGAGCCATTGGCCTGGATTTTTATGTCGTCATTGTCAACGGGAATAGTACCAGAGGACTGGAGGATAGCGAATGTGGTCCCCTTGTTCAAGAAAGGGAGTAGGGATAGCCCTAGTAACTATAGGCCAGTGAGTCTGACTTCAGTGGTGGGCAAAGTCTAAGAGAGAATGGTAAGGATAAGATTTATGAACATCTGGATAGGAATAACGTGATCAAGGATAGCCAGCATGGTTTTGTGAAGGGCAGGTCGTGCCTCACAAACCTTATTGAGTTCTTTGAGAAGGTGACTAAGGAAGTGGACGAGGGTAAAGCAGTAGATGTTGTGTATATGGATTTTAGTAAGGCGTTCGATAAGGTTCCCCATGGTAGGCTAATGCTAAAACTACGGAGGTATGGCATTGAGGATACCTTAGATATTTGGATTAGGAATTGGCTGGCTGGAAGGAGACAGAGGGTAGTAGTTGATGGACTATGTTCATCTTGGAGTGCAGTTACTAGCGGTGTACCACAAGGATCTGTTTTGGGACCATTGCTTTTTGTTATCTTTATAAATGATCTAGAGGAAGGGCTTGAAAGCTGGGTAAGCAAGTTTGCGGATGACACAAAAGTCGGTGGAGTTGTGGATAGTGAGGAAGGAAGTGATAGGTTACAGCGAGATATAGATAAGTTGCAGAGCTGGGCAGAAATGTGGCAAATGGAATTCAATGTAGCTAAGTGTGAAGTCATTCACTTTGGTAGGAGTAACAAGAAGATGGATTACTGAGCTAATGGTAGACTACTTGGTAGTGTGGATGAGCAGAGGGATCTTGGTGTCCATGTACACAGATCTCTGAAAGTTGCCACCCAGGTAAATAGTGCTGTGAGGAAGGCATATGGTGTACTGGGCTTTATTGGTAGAGGAATTGAGTTCCGGAGTCCTGAGGTCATGTTGCAACTGTATAAGACTCTGGTGCGGCCTCATCTGGAGTATTGTGTGCAGTTTTGGTCGCCATACTATAGGAAGGATGTGGAGGCATTGGAACAAGTGCAGAGGATGTTTACCAGGATGTTGCCTGGAATGGTAGGAAAATCTTATGAGGAAAGGCTGAGGCACTTGGGGCTTTTCTCATTGGAGAAGAGAAGGTTTAGGGGAGATTTGATAGAGGTGTATAAGATGATTAGGGGTTTAGATAGGGTCGACACTGAGAACCTTTTACCGCTAATGGAGTCAGGTGTTACTAGGGGACACAGCTTTAAATTAAGGGGTGGTAGGTATAGGACAGATGTTAGGGGTAGATTCTTTACACAGCGGGTTGTGAGTTCATGGAATGCCCTGCCAGTAGCAGTGGTGAACTCTCCTTCTTTATGGTCATTTAAGCGGGCATTGGATAGGCATTTGGAAGTTATTGGTCTAGTGTAGGTTAGGTAGGATTCAGTCGGCAACATCGAGGGCCGAAGAGCCTGTACTGCGCTGTATCTTTCTATGTTCTATGTTCTATGTAACAGTCTCCATTCGATTCCAGGAAAAATTCAACTTGCCTGGAACGTAAAGCAACAGTAGAGCTGTTTGCGATTTTCTGCGCGGGAGGCGAACACCATCATGACAGCAAAGACACTTTGCAATAATCGGCACGTTCCCACACCACTGTTAATTCCCCTGGAAGATAACCAATTTTATTTTCGTTTTGAACATCAATGCGGCAGGGATCGATGCAACATTTTAACAATGCTGCGGCGGTGGAGTTGATCAGCAGAAAGGAGCACAACTCTGGTCCATGTAATAATCTACATTTTCAAAAATTGGATGATGAAAGATCGAGGGCTGAAATAGAAATCTTTGCCCATCAATCTACTTCACCGCTCAATGAATTTACCACTGATTCCTCTCCAAATCATGCTGGTATGTGCCTTGGAGGGTAATTAGCAAATGCTGAAGTTTCAGTGCATCTTCAACCTTGTCCTTATAGTCGGTACAGTTTTTGAGTTTTAAGGTTCTGTCAACAAAGCCTGGATGTCTTATTCCAGTGAATCTTCTATGTGGTGCACTCTGCTGCAATTGTGCCTTACCAGTTAAGGGTATTAATATTCAGGTGTTGAACAATATTCAGTAAAGTGACTGCATTGTCGTGGAGGGTACCCAGTTCCTTCAGTGGCATTGAAGCTGCACCCACCTAGGCAAATGGAGAGAGTTTTGTTAAACATCTAATTTATGCATTGCGGACGATGTAGGCTTCACGGAGAAGAGAGTTGAGTTAATAATCAAACAAAGTCGACCGACCGACATGTTTTTGCCGTCAACTTCTTTATATGGGTAGTCAGGATTCAATTCTCCTAAATACTAGCTCCCAGCACGATTACACGGAGGAATTCAGTTACATTGAAGCCATTGAATAACAATCATTTATCAGAGTTATAGAACATAGAACATAGAAAACTACAGCGCAGTACAGGCCCTTCAGCCCTCGACGTTGCGCCGACCGAAGCCTACCTAACATACACTAGACCAATAATCTCCATATGCTTATCCAATGCCCGCTTAAATGACCATAAAGAGGGAGAGTCCACCACTGCTACTGGCAGGGCATTCCATGCACTCACAACCCGCTGAGTAAAGAATCTACCCCTAACATCTGTCCTATACTAACCATCCCTTAATTTAAAGCTGTGTCACCTAGTAACAGCTGACTCCAATAGCCGAAAAAGGTTCACGCTGTCATCCCTATCTAAGCCCCTAATCATCTTGTACACCTCTATCAAATCTCCCCATACCTTCTTTTCTCCAATGAGAACAGCCCCAAGTGCCTCAGCCTTTCCTCATTGATCTTCCTACCATGCCAGGCAACATCCTGGTAAACCTCCTCTGCACTCGTTCCAATGTCGCCACATCCTTCCTATAGTATGGCGACCAAAACTGCACACAATACTCCAGATGAAACCGCACCAGTGTCTTATACAACTGCAAAATGACCTCAGGACTCCGGAACTCAATTCCTCTACCAATAAAGCCCAGTACACCATATGCCTTCTTCACAGCACTATTTACCTGGGTGGCAACTTTCAGAGATCTGTGTACATGGACACCAAGATCCCTCTTCTTATCCACATTACCAAGTAGCCTACCATTAGCCCAGTAATCCATCTTCTTGTTGCTCCTACCAAAGTGAATGACTTCAGACTTAGCTACATTGAACTCCATTTGCTACCTTTCTGCCCAGCTCTGCAACATATCTACATCCAGCTGGAACCTGCCACATCCTTCTTCGCCGTCCACAACTCCACCGACTTTCGTGTCATCCGCAAACTTGCTCACCCAGCCTTCAAGCCCCTCCTCTAGGTCATTTATAAAAATGACAAACAGCAATGGTCCCAAAACAGATCCTTGTGGAACACCGCTAGTAACTGCACTCCAAGATGAACCTATACCATCAACTACTACCCTCTGTCTCCTTCCAGCCAGCCAATTCCTAATCCAAACCTCTAATGCACTCTCAATGCCATACCTCCTTAGTTTTTGCATTAGCCTGCCATGGGGCAACTTATCGAACGCCTTGCTAAAATCCATATACACCACATCTACTGCTTTACCTTCGTCCACTTCCTTGGTCACCTTCTCAAAGAACTCAATAAGGTTTGTGAGGCACGACCTGCCCTTCACAAAACCATGCTGCCTATTCTTGATCACATTGTTCCTATCCAGATGTTCAGAAATCCTACCCCTTATAATTCTCTCTTAGACGTTGCACACAGCAGAAGTGAGACTCACTGACCTATAGTTACTAGGGCTATCTCTACACCCAAGGGGACCACATTCGCTTTCCTCCAGTCTTCTGGCACTATTCCCGTAGACAACGACGACATAAAAATCAAGGCCAATGGCTCCGCTATCTCCTCCCTAGCTTCCCAGAGGATCCTCGGATAAATGCCATCAGGCCCAGGGGATATATCTATTTTCATCCTTTCCAGTATTCCCCAGACCTCTTGCTACATACCTCAAGGCCATCCATTCTAATCACTTGTGACTCAATATTCACATCAGCAACAGTGTCCTGTTCCTGAGTGAATACTGATGAAAAGTATTGATTTAGTGTCTCTCCAATCTCCACCGCCACCACGCACAACTTCCAACTACTATCCTTGACTGGACCGATAACTACCCTAGTCATCCTTTTATTCCGGACATACCTATAGAAAGCCTTTGGGCTTTCCCTAATCCTACCAACTGAGGACTTTTCATGTCCCCTTCTCGCTGCTCTCAGCTCTCTCTTTAGATCCTTCCTGGCTACCTTATAACTCTCAATCGCCCCAACTGAACTTTCACGCCTCATCTTTACATAGGCCGCCCTCTTCCCTTTCACAATGGATTCCAAATATCCTTAATAAACCACAGCTCCCTCACAAGACCCTTTAATCCCTGCCTGACTGGTACATACTTACCAAGGACACCCATTATATGTTCCTTGAACAATCTCCTCATATCATTTATATTCTTCCCTTGAAGCCTATTTTTCCAATCCACGCATCCTAAGTCATGTCTCACCGCATCATCGTTTCCCTGCCCCCAGCTATAACTCTTGCCCTGCATTGCACACTTATCCCTCTCCATCACTAAAGTAAAAGTCACCGAGTTGTGGTCACTGTCCCCGAAGTGCTCACCTACATCCAAGTCTAACACCTGGCCTGGTTCATTACCTAGAACCAAATCCAGTACAGCCTCACCTCTTGTTGGCCTGTCTACATATTGTGTCAGGAAACCCTCCTGCACACATTGGACAAACACCGACCCATCTAACGAACTCGAGCTAGAGCTTTCCCAGTCTATATCTGCGAAGTTAAAGTCCCCCATAACAACCACCCTGCTACTTTCACTCTTCTCCTGAAACATTCTCGCAATACTTTCCTCTACTTCTCTCGGACTATTAGGAGGCCTGTAGAAAACTCCTAACAGGGTGACCTCACCTTTCCTATTTCTAACCTCAGCCCAAACTAGCTCAGATGGCAAGTCTTCCTCCATCGACCTTTCCACCGCTGTAATACTATCCTTGGCAAGCAATGCCACACCTCCCCCTCTTTTACCCCCATCTCTGACCCTACTAAAACATTTAAACCCTGGAACCTGCAACAGCCATTCCTGTCCCTGTTCTACCCACGTATCTGTAATGGCCACAACATCGAAGTCCCAGGTACCAACCCACGCTACAAGTTCACGTACCTTATTTCTTATTCTTCTGGCACTGAAGTATACACACTTCAAGCCACCTTCCTGTTTACAGCCACCCTTCTTCGAGATTGATGCCATGTTCCTAACCTCCCTACACTCAAGGTCCTGTACCCTAAAGCTAGAGTCCAGGTTCCCATGCCGCTGCAGAGTTAGTTTAAACCCTCCCAAAGAGCACTAGCAAACCTCCACCAAAGGATACTGGTGCCCCTCAGGTTCACGTGTAGACCATCCTGTTTATAGAGGTCCCACCTTCCCCAGAAAGAACCCCAATGGTCCAGAAACCGGAATCCCTCCCTCCTGCACGATCCCTGTGGCCACGCATTTAACTGTTCTCTCTCCCTATTCCTCGACTCTCTATCACGTGGCAGATATTTTCGCTGTATTTGGTCCTTCTGTTGATCAATCCGATTCTAATCGCTTTCTGATTTCAAGTTCCAATTCCCATCTGCGCCTAAAATTTCAACCCGTTTCCCTGCCGAAATTTCTCAGCCTGTCTTAATAATATGTAAGGACGCTGTAAGAGACAGCACAGATGGACTAACATGTTGCTATCTCTGTATACAGTAGAATTTTGTGGAATGATTGGTTAGGCTGGGATTATTAGCCTTGAAACAAAGGAGTTGGAGGGGAACTTTATAATCACATTATAACAATTATAAACTTTCAATATTCGTGGGATCTTGACAGGGTAGATACGGGCAGGTGGCTTGCCCTATGCTCTGAGGAGAGCACCAGAGGACATAATCTCAGAATTAGATATTGCCCATTTAATTCAGAAATGAGGAGTAATTTATTTGCTCAGGGGTCAAAGAATCTGTGGCATTTTCCAGTTATCGTTGTTGAGACTGTGTGGTTGGGTATTTTCAAACTGTGCCAGATAGTTAATCAGAAAGATAATGAAACTTTGTCGAGGTAAATGAGCAGAAAGGAATTCAAGATTATCAGATCAACTATGTTAAAAATCACACAAAACTAGGCTATAGTCCAACAGGTTTAATTGGAAGTGATGAAGGAGCATCGCTTCGAAAGGTAGTGTGCTTGCAATTAACCCTGTTGGACTATAACCTGGTGTTGTGTGATTTTTAACTTTGTACACCCCAGTCCAACATCAGCATCTCCAAATCAGATCAACCATGAATTCGTTGAATGGTTGAGCAGACTCCTTGGGCTGAATAGCGGACTTCCACTTGGTTTAACATTTGGTCTAACGCCTTATTTTATTCATAAGTTCAGAATTGTGAGGGGATGGGATGACGTGACAGTAAAGGTTATATAAACAGATCAGGCAGAACAGGAACAAGGGGGTTCATAAACTCAGGAAGAAGAAATGTGCTGTGACCTGGGGGCAACAAATGACACTGGGCACAGCACAGGTTGCTGTGTACAGAAGCTGTGATTGCTGAAGGAAGTTGCTGGATCTTATACAGTTGGCAAGTCAGTGACCACGCTGGATGGTGGATCGTTGTATGATTCACACACAGCAGACATATCTGAAAGAATGAAATGTTTGTTTCATTGGAGAAATTTTCTGCGGTTCCAATTCCGAGTGACTGTTTGAAATACTGATCAGATCTTTGTGTGAAGTGTTAGGTTAAAATACTCATGAACAATCCCACTCGATAAACTTGTCACCCCAATCTCTTGTTTTTTTTTTCTCTTTCTTTCAATGTAAATTCATCGGAAGACAAGATGGAATGTAGGGTGGAAAGAAAAATGCATTCCTTCTCATTACACCAATTTCATCTACAATTCAATGGAATGACTGCTCCCACTCTTCATTTCGACTTTAATGTATTGTCGATTATTTGTGAATCTCACGTGCAGTGAAGGGCAAGAACAAGATTCTCGATCCAATGTACACCAGAGTGTGAGGTGGAAAGAAAAACTGCTCGAGCGGTGCATAAAGTTAGCATCCAGAGTGTGACTCGAACCCGTGAATATGGAGCACAGCGGTATAATAACCAACCAACATAATCTCTGGGTCTCCCCTGCACATTTTGTAATGGGGTGACATGTGACCCCATCAGGTCACATGCGGTAAAAGTCATGGATGAGAAAGTTCCAGAGTGGAATCGAATCCACACTACTGTGTTTCTGCTTTCACTAAAATTATAATAACAGCAAATTCCAATAAATAGCCGTGCCATCAGAATGAATGGCTGTCAGTGATACATTCTGAGTGAGAACTGAGTCAGAATGAAACAGGACCTGAATTTTCCGTCATATTTACACCTACATTTGACTCATAATTTCTTCACTCACTTTCTCTGTCCCGTGAAGAAGCAGCCATGGTGAGTGAAATAAAGGCGATGTTAACGCTCAATGGTCATTCTCATATGGCTGAACCTGAATTGGATTAAATCGCAAAAAACGCTGTTTATTTCGTTTTATTTTAATTTTGCTTCAACCTCACAATGTTCATTGTAATAATCGGAAGTGAATTAGATTTATCTCATTGGAACGATTAATGTTTTCAAATTCGCTCTGACTTTATTTCAGCTGAAGGAAAATACTGCTGAGAAAAACAGAGGGTTAAAGTGCAAAAGAAAACCCACCAGTTTTGTTGCTCGTTGCTTTGGCAGATTTCACAGAGTACTACATGGATCAAACATCATGGTGTTTGTTCTCACATCCTGACCGCATGTGATGAAGCAGGAAGTCAATCTCCAAGCAACTGGTCACTTCTCATTCATTATGTAATAGCTTCCATTCACAATAAATAAAAATCTACTCAGTTCCATTTACAATGCTTTAGGTGGAATATTATGCCAAATATTTCAAAATGCAGACTTTTGGAACCGAATCTTATTCAGCTGCACACATTAAAGGAATTTCTTTACATTTAAAGTCAACTAAATTAGACATTGTTTCCCCGCAACTTCTGACCGACTACACCCCATCCCTACACCGTTACCTACCCACACGCTGTGTCTCTCCTTGTGAAATTTATTCCTTGCATGTCAACAAAAGTGCCTTTCCAAATATTTTGAAAACCAGATTCTCGGAGTGACAGCAATTCTGTTCTCATCATTTCTTTTTCCTTCAAAGGTTTTATCAAAGGTCTTGAGTGCCTGGCATCTCGATGTTTACTTATTTAAAAGAGGGAATTTTACATCCCTTTGCTCTGTCCAAACATTTCATAACCTGAATAAACCCCATTAAGTCTTCCTTGGTTCAGGGATAACTGTTCTCAATTTTCCAAGAAAACAAGTGAATAAAGTTTCATCCTCAGCACACCCCAATCATGCTTCTCTAATGGCTTTCCACCCCAGTAAACACCGTCATTATCAATTCCGATCGAATCATAGAATCCTACAGTGCAGAAAGAGCATTTCAGTCAATCGAGCCGGTGTCGACTCTCTGAAGAGCATCTAACCCAGACCTAGCTCCCTTCCCCATTTTCCTTATTGTTCACCTAAAGAAGGGGGATCCCTCCCCTTTATGATTTCAAATAAACCTGTTGGAGTATAACTGTCGTCCTGTGACTTCTGACCTTATCCCCGCGTTACCCATGGCTAGTTCACCTAACTTACTTATTTCACACCCTGGGCACAAGAGGGCAACTTTGCTGATCAACCTAACCCTCCCTCTGAACAGCAGTGTGAATTACTGAGACAATGTTCCATCATACTGAGCAAATGCTGTATCATTTTTAATGGTTTTATACCCTAGTAACAGCCTCAGCAAAACAAATGAACCCAAATTCAATGTATCGAAACGCTACTCTGTCCTATACAATTTCATTCGTGCTGCGGGAAATGTTTCTGTACTCATATTTGAATGCGTTTACGTTATTCTTCCTCAGCTTCCTGCTTCTAGTAAGCAGTTCAATCCAGAACAAGTCTGTCAAATGCTTTTCATTCCAACACAATCACAAGGTGAAGTTTGCAGAAGTCACGTTTTTGCCCGATCACTGACACTCTGCCTCCCTGAGTGCTGCAGTCCTTTCCCACCTTTATTCAGGCAGCACTGTCCTTCGTATGATATGCCCCATCGAGAATGCAAGGACAGGTATCAGTACCCGCACTTGGGAATGGAGCGACAGTTTTACAACGTTTACACTGTCCCCAGCGGAGAATTGAGCCCTGTGTCAGGCGGGGACACTAACTACCGAGGACAAGAGTGTCAAAGGAGGCCCTTCAACCAAATGTGGCCACATTTGTCAAAGACAACTGCCTAATGAACTAAATGTCATTTCAGGAATGCTTACCCAACAGGCTTATATGTCTTGGCATCAAAAGTTCACATCTGAATATTTATTCAGGTTATAAGGGTTTCTGCCGCTCTGAAAAATGCAGACAGTGTATTCCAAATTCCAACGACCCATTGGCTGATAAAGCATTTTCACATATCTTCTCAAACCTTTCTGTCTTTCTCCTTAAGTCTCTGGCCCCTGTTGATCGATGCCTCCATCAATGGGAAACTCGTCCAGTCAACCCTCTCCATTCCCTAACTCAGTCTTGTCTGCATCTCCTTTGCCCTGCGACAAACACTCCACTCTGTCCTGTCTTTCTTCCTAACTGAAACTCTTCATCCGCTACAATATCCCGGTAAATATCTCCTGCAACTTTCTCAGTGTGGTTACATCCCTGCTATAATGTGACTTGCAAAACTGCACACAACACTCTTGCTTGAGCCTAATGAGCATTTGTTTTAAAATTTCTGGATTAGTATGAGGGCGATTCTGGCTAAGCAGAATTTATTACCCAGTCCTAATTGCCCAGAGGGCAGTTGAGACTCAACCATATTGCTATGAGTCTGAAGTTACAAGCAACTAGACCAAGTAAGGACAGCAAATTCCATCCCGAAATGACATCAGTGAAACAGATTTTCTTTTCAACAATTGTCAATGGATCTATAGTAGTCATTAGATTCTTCATTGCAGATATTTTTGAATCCAAATTTGACAATCATGGCATGGTGTGATTCAAGCCTGAGTACCCAGACTATTACCTTGGCATCTGGATTATCAATCCTATGAAATTACCACAAGACCAACGCAGAAAGCCACAAAAGCTGACCTTTTCCAATAAAATGTCTTTTCAAGAAAACTGCCCTGCGTCTTTTCCATGAGCCTGACACTCCAATTGTCTGTGGTCTATGTCAGTAAATGCTGCTAAATGCGGATTGATTTCACAACCGCGCTATTCAAATGGAACAACTTGTTTGGAGGTCCCGATTTTGGTGTTCGGGTACGTTCACCCAACAACAGTGACCGCAGCAGCAGTATAGACAGAACCGTATCAATGTGAAAAAGAGTGATAAATTGTGCATTGCCCCAGAGAAATGGGAGGAAGGACGGAAAGGAGGTTTAATGATCCTGGGAAGGAGAGAAATCTCCACAACGGATGTGTTTGAATCCTGATATATGAAACACAGAAATGTGAGCGAGCGGAATTTGTAGGTACAACAATTAATTTGTGTCACAAAAAGGACAACGTAGAGAACACCGTGCCGTGATATGGTTTGACATCGAGGTTGCTGTGGTCACAATGCAAAATATCGGCAACCACGATCAAGGTAACCACAGAACAGGATGCTTGCAAGCAGCAAGAAGTATACTAGCAGAGGGAATGTTCGCAAGAACAGCCAAAGTACAATGTCAGTACTCAGCAAACAGTGACAGACATGTGGGAACTCAGATTGAGCTGAATCTTTCAGTTCTATGTCCTCAGTGACTGTGGAAATCCCTTGAATGAGAATCTTGAAAATTGAGATTGATCGATTTCGACAAACATCAAATACTCGGGGACAGTACAGGATATTGTTGAAATGGATGCTTGAATAAAATTTTAGCTTAACATCGACACAGCCGCCCAGATCCAACCGTAAATGGGGATGTGAATGAGTGCGCAGAGTTACTCTCTAGCTCCAGTGATGCATTAGGGGAGCGTGCGGTCCTTTTATGATGGTATAGAGGCGCAAGAAATTCCTCGGTTGATTGTGCTCCTGCTCAAGGGAATGGTTGTCCCCATTTATACTATCATAGCGATCTATAGTGCATCTTGCTAAGACAGCTGAGTGGCACAAATGGAGCGTGTTGAGCCCTTTTCTTTGCAGGGGTGGATTTAAAAGATGATTTTTCTATTTGGATCAGTATTTCCGACACTGGCGGTGGCAGCGACATTTGCTTGCATCAGCTCAGGATCAGTTTCTTCCACACAGTCAAGACTTCAACCTGGAGAAGGTGGTGTTGGGCTGATATTTTAAACTAGTCATCCTTGGCGACTGGAACACTGAAAGGGTGTTGTTTAAGTTCGACGAATAATACCTGAAACACGACCCCAAAGACAGGGATGATAACTTTAATTTCCTGCAAATCCCATTCATTCATGTCCATTATGCAGGGGGTTCTACCCTCTTCCCCCAGTCCTGCCTACGAGAGACTCCAGGAACAGAAAAGCATTAGCTGACCCTTAATTCAAGAATCCCCATCGTGTGGGGAAGCAGGCTAGTCGGCCCTTCCAGCCCACACATCCATCCGAAGCGCATCCCACCAGACCCCACGGTATTCCCTATTCCATAAGCCAGTATTTCCCATTGTTGATCCCTCTAACTGGCACATCTTTGGTCAGAGGGAGAAATAAAAATACAAACACGCAGAGAATGTGCAGACTGCCCACAGACAGACACACGAGGCTAGGATCGCACCCGGGTTTGTGATGGAGCCAGGCAGCAATGAACAAGGGGCAAAGAATAAATGTTTTCCTGACCAGTCATACTCACACCCTGTGGGTGAATGAGAAAGAAGGGAAACTCATTCACAACATGGAAAACAGGATTTGTATCTCTGTGGACACAATTTGAAAGAATCGTTCACCTTGGGTAGAAAAAAAGGGCAACGATACCACAGAGAAAGCAGGACAATGTCGCAACTGCAGGACGGGATTCAATTAACCACAGAAATGGAAACTCATTTAACCACTAACACTGGGGAGAGACCGTTCACGTGTCCCATGTGTGGGAAGGGATCACTGAGCAAAACAACCTCTGGAGACTCCAGCAGGATGACATATCCCATCAGTTGTTCGATTATGCTGTCAATGCTGCTGTTAATCCCAACCAGCTATTTGTTGCATAGCATCAATCATAGAGTCATACAGCATGAAAACAGTCCAACTAGTCCATGCTGAACATACTGCCAAACTAATCTAATCCCATCTGCCTCCTCCTGTACCCGCTGAGTGGTTATAATGCCTTGTTGTTTTATTACTGTGTTGTTAATCCAAAAACCCAGGTAATATTTTGGGGACAAAGGATTCAGGTCCAGGCATGACAGATGGTGGAGTTTGAATTCAATAAGCACCTGGATGGAAGAGTCCCGTGATGACCTGAATCAGTTATGAGGAAAATCCCATCTGATTCACTCGTGCCAGTTCGGGAAGCAACTGCTATATTCATCTGCTCTGTCCCACAGGAGACTCCAGATGGGTAATATCGTGGTTGACTCTAAATGAACTCTGGGAAATAACTGAAGTACTAGGCATGAGTAAATTTATTTTTAAAATCCCACTTTACATTCATGTTTGGAATCAATTGTTCACTTGATCACTTCCTCAGCAAGTTAATTGCACACGTAAAACGCCATCCCCCAAAAAATGCCTCACATGAATTTTTAAAAACCTCTCTCTTTTCATCTTAAACATATGCCCTCTCGCCTTGAAATCCCCATCCTGACAAAAGGCAGCTATCGTTGACTCCAACTTGCCTCTCAATAATTCATAACCCTCTGTCAGGTCGCCGTTCAAACCCCTAACCCAGAGTGAAAACAGTCTCAACTAGGAAAAGGTGAGAACTGCAGATGAGAGATCAGAGTCGAGAGTGTTGTGCTGGGAAAGCACAGCAGGTCAGGCAGCATCTGAGGAGCTGGAGAATCGACGTTTCGGGGAAGAGCCTGATAAACGAAAAAAATAATCTCCTGCTCCTCGGATGCTGCCTGACCTGTTGTGGTTTTCCAGCACCCCGATCTCGAATCTGAAAATAGTCTCAGCTTATCCAGCCTTTCATTGTAACTCAAACCGTCCACACATGGCAACATGCGTGTATACCTTTTCTGAACCTGCTCCAGCTGAATTATATAATTCCTACAACTGGGCGACCAGAACTGGACATAATATTCCAGAAGAGGCCTCATCAATGTCCTGCGAAGCTTCAACATAACGTCCCAACGACTATACGCAAAGGACTGAGCAATGAAGGGAAGTGTGTGAAATGCCTTTGAACATCTCATCTGTAGGTGATGCAAACTACAAGGAATTATACACGTGCACTCCGAGCATCCGTGTTCTCCAACACTACGCAAAGCCCTACTCCTGTTGATGTACCAAAATGCAATACCTTCCATTTATCCGGATTGAATTCCATGCTGCATTTTTCAGTCCAACGACTCATTGGATTAAGATCCTTTTGAATCTTAGATAATCCTCCTCACAGTCTACAATTCTGGCGTCGCCTGCAAACATACGAAGCATGCCTGGAGTGAGTTCCACTATTTTCTCATATCGATCAATGATTCATATTTACTTGTAATGGCCGTGATTTAGCAGTGTGCAGATCATACAACAGTTAGTCATGCAATTAACCATGAGGAAGAAAGCCGCAGACTGCAGGGAGATATTAAACAATTGGAAATGAAAATAGTGAAAGCAATTCATTCCAGGCAAGTTGGTGATAATAAAGCAAGTTCAAACTTCAAACCAGCCGCCGACACTTCAGCTGTCTCAGCAAGATGCATTGTAGATTACTATAAACGGGAAAACATTTTCCCTTCTGCTCCGCCTTTGACCAGGAGCACTCCCACCCTCGGAATTGCTTGCACCTCTAAACCGTTATAGAAATACCATGCATTCACCGGTTGTGTCACTGGAGTCCTCGAGTATCTGTGCGACCTCATTCCCATCCGACTTCTAGTTGGATCTTCACGACTTCGCCACTCAATTCCTCTGATTCTGGGGCTGGGAATTGGGACTATGTGGCATCAGTGGTTACTGCCTTGTGGGGGCAAACTAGTGAGGTAGCCGATGTTAAACCTCATTACTATTGAAGCATATATTTCAACAAAACCTGCACTGTCCCCGGAGTTTTTGATGTTTTGGAGAAATCTACTTATCTCAGCCTTCAGCATATTAATGATGTAATCACCCCAGCCACTGGGGGCACCGATATTAAACGGTCAGCCCATTTTGAGGTCCCACATATCTGCCACTGTTCTCTGAGCACTGATATTGTGCATTTGGTGCTCTGACTAACATTTCTTATGAGCCTGTACTTAGTGTAGCCTGTAGACGCGCCCGTCTGTGGGATACCGTGATCGTATAGTGGTCAGTACTGTGCGTTGTGGCCGCAGCAACCTCCCTTCAAATCCGAGTCACGGTAGTAATTGCTCTATCTGCTCCAGCTTTTGTGAAACATGAAGGAATCAGTTGTTTGGATAAGGTAATTTTCTTCAAGATGATGATCTTTTCCCTTCAAATTCTGCTCGCTCACATCTCTGTATTTCATCTGTCAGAATTCAAATTCACCCGTTCTCAGAGATTTCACTCCCTCCTACGATCACTAACTGAACTTTCCGTCCCACACCCCCATTACATTGATTTAGAGATGCCGGTGTTGGACTATGGTGTACAAAGTTAAAAATCATACAACACCAGGTTAGAGTCTAATAGGTTTAACTGAGCGCTTGTTTTCGGAGCGCTGCTCATTCATCATGTGGTTGTGGAGTCATTTTCTATTTCATTAAGGCACAGCAGAATCTAACACAGACTCTCGCATTGATACAGTTCACACTGTGCTGCTGCAGTCACTGTTGCTGGATGAACGTGCCCTAACCCCACTATCGGGACCCGCAGATCAGTTGATTCATTTGGTTACCACTGTCGTGAGGCCAATCTTCAGGTAGCAGCTTTTACTGAAATGGACTTGCGATTATTGGGGGTCAACCTCAGGAAAATGACATAGGAAATATCGATGAAAAGCGACTTCATTGAGAAAGATTAGTTTCACGGGTTTTCTGCAATGGCCGAGCGCTATTACCACTGGACTGTTAACTCAGATACCAAGCAAATGAACCAGGGACCCGGGTTTGACTGCAACCATGCCAGGTGTTAGAATTGTGATTCAATAAATATCTGGAATTACGAATCTAATAACACCTATAAATCCATGGTCAATTATTGAAAAAACAAAACCATCGGGTTCACTGACGTCCTTTGAGGAAGGAACCTGCCATTCTTCCCTGGTCTGGCCTCGATGTGACTCAGAATCACTGCAATGTGGTTGAGTCTCAACTGCCCGCAGTGTAATTAGGGATCGCAATCAATACTGTCGAGTCAGCGACACCCTCATACTGGAACAGAACTGAAAAAAAACGTTAATTCGCCTCTAGCTAGAATACTGTGTGCAGTTCTGCAATTCACAGTATAGCAATGATGTGATCGCACTATGAACATTGAAGGAGAGATTCACTGGGATATTGTCTGGTCTGAAGAGTTTCATTTATGAGGAGAGATTGGACAGACTGTGATTGTTTATCACCGAACAGAGGAGATTGGAGAAGATATGACTGAGATGTACAAAATAATGAGGGATATGGATAGAATAGACTGAAAGAAGCGTTTCTTGTTGATGGACGGATCGAACACCGGGGCCAAGAGATTTCGGGAAAAGGTAGAAAGGTTTGAGTAGATGTGTGGAAAGGGTCAGAGAGGCTGAAACCCTTTTAACTTGATAAAAATTCAAATGTGAATTTGTGATGCCAAGACATATCAGACTATGGGCTAAACAATGGAAATCTTGTTTCAGGTCGTTAAGCAGTTGTGTTGGACAAGTGCGGCCACAACAGGCTGCAGGGCCTCCTTCGATGTTGTTGCCTTGCACAGTTTCGTGGTTAGTGTCCCCGCCTGTCACTGGGCTCAATTCTCCGCTGGGGGCATCGTAAATGTTTTAAACCTGTGGCTCTGTCACCCAGTAAAGGTTATTAATGCCTGGCCTTCCATTCTCGGTGGGGCATGTCACGGGAAGGACAGTGCTGTCTGAATCAGCGTGGGGAAGGACTGCAGCTCCTGGGGAAAGAGTGTGTCAGTGAAAGTGCAAACACGTAACTTCTGCAAACTCCACATTGTGTTTGTATTGCAATGAAAACCATTACATAGAGTTGTTCCTGACTGTGTGTTTATATAAAGCAGCAATCTGAGGAAGAAAACAGAGTAAACCCATTCAGATCTGAGTGCAGAAACATTTCCAGCAACACTCATGTGGTTGTACAGCGCAGAACCGCGTTTGGATGCATTGAGCTCGTTTTCAGGGCGCAGCTTGCTTTCACTCGGCTGAGTGATCAGTGTATAAAGCCATTACACATGAAATAGATGGTGCTCAACGTGATGGTACATTTGCTCAGTGGCTTGCACTGCTGCTATGTCTGTAATTTAGGTGGATTAAGTATTTTAAAGTGCGCGGAGATGTCCAGGGCGTATTTGAAATCACACGCCAGAGGCCTGCGGGGATAGAGACGGGAGCTAGATCTGGTTGAGATGCTGTTCCGAGTGTTCCTACAGACCCGATTGGCTGAACTCTACTTTCTGCATTGTAGGGAATCTGTGATTCTATCAGAGAGGACACTGCCAGCGTTTACTGGGCGGCTAAGACATTAGAGACGATGCTGATGGCGTTTAGTGCGGTTGGGATTTTATTTATTTGTGTGTTGGAAAATTTGACACTGAACCAAGGAAAACCGAATGCAAATTTTCCATGGTAAACGAGGTTTGGAGAGAGTAAATAGGTGGTAAATTCTCTCTTTCAAGTTCATAAATTTCTGAACGTCAGGCTTTCGAAACCATCGATGTCGGGCAAAGAAATGATGGGAGTAGAATTTCTGTTACTCAGAGAATCGGTTTCCAGAATATTTGGAAAGTCACATTTAGAGGCACACATGCAATGAGTTAAACCAGGAGAGAGACAGCCTGGGACCAGATAAAAGTGTAAAAGTGGGGTGTGGGGGATGGAAGGTGCGACGAAACAATGTCTAATTAGGATGAATTAAATTTAAAGAAATATCGGAAACGTATGCAGCTGAATAAGATTCAGCAATAAAGATTTCCATGAATATTTCAAATGAAGCATTATAAATGGAACTGAGCAGATTTTGTATGTTGTCAAGTAATGATATTCCATAATGAATAGTCAGTGACCCGTCTCTTGGAGATCGATTTCCTGCTTTAATCCCATGCTTTAAAGATGGGAGGACAACCGCCATGATGTTGGGTTCATTTGATACCCACTGTAATCTGCCAACGTAACTGAGCATCAAAACTGGCATTCAATCCGTAGTTGAACCTTCTGTTTTTCTCATCAGTATTTTCTTTAAGCTGTAAGAAATTCGGAGCAAAATTGAATACAACATTAAACGGTCCAATGATATAAATTCAATTCACTTCCGATCATTGCAATGAACAGAGTGAGGTTGTAGCAAAATTAATCAAATGAAATGAATGAAACTGCATTTCCAGGAATTTTACCCAGTTCATGTGCAGCCGTATAAAGGAAAGACCATCGAGCTAAAATATCACCTTCACTTCTCTCTCTATATATAAATTTTCACGTGAGAGAGAAACTGTCTGAACAAATTATGCGTCGACTAAATGTGCGTGTGAATGTGACGGGAATTTCATGTTTGCCGGTTTATTCTGAGACAGTTCCGACTGGAAAATGAGCCAAGGACAGGTATTCATTCCAAGGATGTGGTCAATTCCTTGGATTTTGCTGGTATTATTATTCCACTGAAAGCAGAAACATAATGGTGTGGATTCGATTCCGCTCAGGGAATTTCTTATCCCCTAAGTGCATCATATGTAATCTTGATGTGGTCACATGTGAGCGCCTTTGCGATGGGCTGACGTGGCCCAGAGTTTAAGGCGACGGGTTGCTCTTTCATTGTGCATGTGTGGATTTGAATCCTTCTCTGGCTGTTACTTCTATCAAACGCAGGTGTAGTTTCCTTTGTGCCTCGCATCTTTAGTATACATTGGATGGAGAACCGTGTTCTTGTCCTTCATTACACCGGAGGTTTGTGACAAATCGATAGCAAATCAAGTTCCAAATATAGCAATTTGATTCTTCTGTAAGTTAAATTGAGATAGTGAAAATGAAAGTTTCTTTCCTCTTTTCATTCCATCTTGACTTTCTATGAATTTACATCAAATGAAAGCGAAACAAATAAGGGGAGACTGGGTGCAACATTTTACCCAGTGGCACTGTGAATTTTAATGTAACAATCCACACAACGTTCTGATCAGTATTTCAAACACTCAATTGGATTTGCAACCGCTGAAACCTTTTCCATTGAAACGAACTTTTCATTCTTTCACAACCTTTTGCTGTGTGAATCATACCACGATCCATCATCTAGCATGATCACCAAGTTGACAACAACATAAGATCCACCAATTTTCTCTAGCAATCACACCTTCTGCAAATACCCATCTGCGGTGTGCCCAGTGTCATTTGTTGTCTCCAGGCCACAGCACATTTCATCTTCATGAGCTTATGGGCCTAGTTCCTGATCTGTCTGGCCAGTTTGAGAAACCTCTTCTATGACTTCATCTCATCCCCACAGAATTATAAATCTATTAATAAAACAAGGCGTTAGACCAACTGATATAGGATTGGAAGTCGGCCATTTTACCCAACGAATCTGCTCCACCAGTCAATCGACTGGAATCAGATCAGTCCACACATGGACGAAATACACTAATGATAATTCTGACAAATGAGAATCTAATCATATCCCACTGACATTCAATGTCTTTACTGTAACCAAATTCTGTATTCGTCCAGAGAGCTAGTACTTAGGGGGGAGAAGGATAGAAACTGGCTTTACAAACATTTTGACAACAAAAATATGTCCTTTGGTAGAGATTTTTTGACTATAAACTCAACTCGTGTCTCCCTGAATCCTACACCGTTTGCAAGGCACAAATGGGATGTGATACAAAACTCTCTCCATTTGCCTCGATGGGTGTAACTTCAATGACACTTAAGGAACTGGACACCGTCCATGCCAATGCAGTCATTTGATTGAACCCACTTCAATACCTGCAATATTCATTCAACTCACCGCTAAGGCACAATTGCAGCAGAGTGCACCAACTACAAGATGCACTGGAGTAAGTCATCCGGGCATTTTTGACAAAACCTTCAAAGTTGTACTGGGTATAAGGCCAAGAATGGAAGATGCAATGAAACGCCATCATTTGCAAATTCACCTCCAAGGCCCATAGCACCCTGACTTGGAAAGGAAAGAGTGATAATCTCATTGGTGAAACAGTCTTGATGGAAAAAGTTGCATACTTCAGCCTTCCATCTTTTATCTTACAATTTTTTTTAAAAAATGGTGATTTATGCTGTGACCAGACTTCTGCTCGGTCCTGTAGCTGTTCTCTGAACTGGTGGTTGCTAAAGTTGTACTATCATCCACAGCCTGTGGTCAACAATATAAAATATTCAAAAACCCTCTCAATCAACTGATTCCTCTCAAGATTAGAGTGGTTTTGGAGAAGCACAGCAGGTCTGGTAGCATCTGTGGAGCAGGAAAAATGAACTTTTCAGGCAAAAGCCCTTCATCAGGAGTGAAACCAGGAGCATATGCAATGGAGAGATAAATGGGAGGGGAATAGAGCTGAGGAGAAAGTACCTGAGAGTGCAGTAAGTGGAAGGAGGTTGGGGGGGGTGAACGTCATGTATCAGAGAAGAAGGTGGAGTAGATAGGTGGGAATGAAGATGCACAGGTGGGACAGGTGGGACTGGTAGGAGGTCGGTGTTGAGTGGGAAGGTGGGAACTATGGTAATGTATGGAAGGGGAAATGAGGATACTGCTGAAGTCCAAATTGATGCCATGCAGTTGAAGGGTCCCGAGTTCGAAGATAAGGCTTTCTTCCTCCAGTCATGTGGTCAGGCAGTGGCGATGGAGAAGGCCCAGGACGTTCATGTCCTTGGGAGAGTGGGAGGGGGAGTTGAAATATTTGGCCATGGGGCACTGTGGTTGATTCTTGCGGGTGTCCTGGAGATATTCAATGAAGTGCTCTGTGAGAAGACATCTGGTCACCCCAAATTAGAGGAGACCGCATCGGGAGCAACGGATACAATAAATGACGTGTGTGTAAGTATAGGTGAACTTTTGATGGATGTCGAAGCCTCCACTGGAGACTTGGACAGAGGTGAGGGGGTAGATGTGGTGCAGATTTTGCAATTCCTGCAGTGACAGGGGAAGGTGTCTGGAGGGAAGGGTGGGTCATTGGAGGGCGTGGACTTTACTAGGTAGCCACAGAGCGAATGGACTTGGGGGAAATTGGATAGGGGTGGGGAGGGGAACATATCCCTGGTGGTGGGATCAATTTAGAGGTGGCAAAACTGTCAGCTGATGATGTGATTTATGCGGACGTTTGTGGGATAGAAGATGAGGACCAGGGGAGTTCTGTCCTTGTTGTGGTTGGAGGTGTGGGATCCTTCGTGGAGGTACGAGACATGGATGAGATGCGTTGGAGAGTATCTTCAAACACATAGGAGGGGAAGTTCTGGTCTTTAAAAAGAGGAGGCCATCTGGTATGTTCTGTGGTGGAACTGGGTGCAGATGGAATTCAGGTGGGGTAATTGGGAATACAACATAATATTTTCGCAAGAGGTGGAGTGGGAGGAGGCATAATCCGGATAACTGTGGGAATCAGTGGGTTTGTAAAAAATGTCAGCAACACTGACCTCGAGGGATATATTTCCCTCCCCAGCACTATCCACTTTTCACAAAGACTGTTACCTCCATGACTCTCTCGCCAAGTACACGCCATAAAATGACCCACCCTCCCCTCCTGGCACATTACCCTGCCACCACAGGAATTGTAAATCTTGCACCCATATCTTCCCCCTCACATACTTCCAAGGCTCCAACGGAGCCTTCCACATCCATCAAATGTGCATTCGCACTTCCACATATGTCATTTATTGCATCTGTTGCTCCCGATGCAGTCTCCTCTACATTGGGGCTAACAGACACCTTCTCGCAGAGCGCTTCAGAGATAATTTCCAGGGCACTTGTAAATTTCAACCCCAACGCCCCATGACAAAACACATCAACTCTCCCCACCCCCACTCTCCCGAGGACATGCAGGTTCTCTGCCTCCTCCACCGCCATTCCCTCACCACTCGAGGCCTCAACTTACACCACGAGGCCCTTCAACCCTGGGGCATCAATGTGGTGTTCACCAGTTTCCTCATCGCCCCACGCCCACCTTATCTGAGTTCCCACCTTCTAGCTTGGCACCATCTTACTATCCTGTCTATATTCCTTCCCTCCTATCCGCTCCTCCCTCTTCTTCGACCTTTCACCTTTAACCCCATCGCCATCCACCTATTGCACTCTCAGCCAGATTCTTCCCCGACCCAGTCCTCCCGTTTATCTCTCCACCCTCGAGGCTCCCAGCTTTATTCCTGATTAAGGGCTTTTGCTCCATAACCTCTTTGTCCGTCTGTACCACACAGAATACTCACTGTTATTGTTTCTTCTCCCCAAATTCATTGACACTCATTGATCTGGATACAATTCCATTCAGCATTTTACCTTTCCACCTTACTGATACATACCTGAAGTCTCTGATATTCTTCATCATAGTCAACTACACGACCAATTGCTGCATTATCAGCAAACTTGTAAATCGTGGCTTCCACAACTAAGTCTAAATCATTGATCTACATCAGAAAACAGTGGCACTCTACTGGAAACACGCATCCAAACATGGTTCATTGCTGATTGGGATTAACAGCTGCAATAACAGCAGAATCAAACCCCTGCTGTCATTTGTAAACTTGCTGGTGACTCTGCCAGTTGGTCTCCTGAGGAATCACTTCTCACATATGGGATTGGTGAATGACCTGTGCGCATTCTGACTGAGTAAATGAGTTTACATCTCAGCGGGTAATTGAATCCCTTCCAGCAGCCACCCTATGGTCCTGACTTCTTGGTGCTGCGGGTCTCCTTGTGTCTATTTTGTTTGGATAATCAGTTTAATTCGAGTCCACACAGACACGATTCCCATTTCGCTTGCTCTCCATGCATGTTTATTATTCCTTACTCTCCCATGGAATGTGCTAGCATTGGTCTGAAGAGCATTTGTTGTTAATTCTGATTCACCTTGAACTGAGTCATCGGGCATTCATGGGTGAACCACATTGTTGTGGGTCTGGAGTCAGACGTTGATAGAATTCATTACAGTCGGCAGATTTCCCTTTCGAAGGGACATGAGTGAATGAATTTTCAGCAATGTAAAGTTATTTTCTCTGTTCCTGAGATTGGTTTTATTTTCCAGATTTTATTCATCCCATTTAACTAACAGTAGCTGCCACGTTCCAGTCACCAAAGATTACTAGTTCAATAGATCGCCGCTGCACTAACAACTCGCTGCTGCATTTCTCCATTCAAAGAATGACATTGTCAATTCAGACAATCCCTGATAGAGAGAGAATAGGACGCTTTTCTGTGTTGGAATGCAAGCAATGCACGCTGAATAGGAGTGTTTAGTGGAGCAAGAGACTGATGTAGAGACGATGTGAGCAAAAGCAGTTATTACTATAAAAGTAACAAAATACTGCTTTCTTATGGAAAATCTCTGAGAATGCTTTCGATTCATCGACCTCTCACTGAAGGCTCCAGCACACTTCCTCTGAGCCAATCCTCAGTCGAGGTTAATGCTGCTGCTGAATCTTAATAATATAATAAATTGAGACCAATATGCCCTACCACCCCACCTTTGACCAGAAGCACTCCCAGCCTCAGCATTTCATGCGCTTGAATAAATTGACAAAGTATTTTCCCTGGATCGGGGAGTCGAGAACTAGAGGGCATAGATTTAGTTTGAGAATGGAAAGATATAAAATAGACCTAAGGGGCTACATTTTTCATACAGAAGGTGTGCGTTAATGGAATGAGTTGCCAGAGGAAGTGGTGGAGGCTGTTACAATTGTAATATTTAAGAGACATTTGGATGGGTATATGAATAGGAAGGGTTTGGAGGGATATGGGCCGGGTGCTGGCAAGTGGGACTAGATTGGGTTGGGATAACTGGTTGGCATGGACCGAAGAGTCTGCTTCCCTGCTGTATATCTCGATGACTCTATGACCAGGCCTTTACCAATCATTTCACTGGGGCACCAGAATAGCTTCACGTGCTCATTTCCACCGCCACGTCTGGTTAGGTATTCACAGCTGCGAAAAAAAGTGTGTCTGATTCTGGTTCTAGGAAACTGTTGTTAACACATTGTTAATACCACGTTGTTAATAACACATTGTTATTGAAACATACATTGCACCAATATCCCACACTATCCCATGGCCCTTTCTTTCTTAGAAATCTATCAAAGTCAGTCTTCAACAGGCAGTACTCGATGGAACCACCACAGCATCTGATGATCGCGAATTCAAAATTCAGCTCATTCTGTATTCCCACATGTCTGCTATCGCTCGCCTAATATTCCTGTTGTGTATCTGTTACTCTTCCTATCATATTCTCTGTCACTGTAAACATTGCTGTTTTTAAATGCGTGTTTCTGCATGACTCAGTGATGGTTTGAATGTTAAAATATTCTGCATGGTGGCCGCAGTCAGCTCGTTCGAACTGGAGTCACTGCATTTTAGTCCTTGTGATTCATGCTGAAGAAACTCAGAAAGAAATTAGTTCAGTTTGCATGAAAGCATTCCCTGAGATTATGAGTTTTTTTCCATCAAACTCCCCTCCCCTTTCTCTCTCTCACACACACACATCTCTGCGAGTCATATATCAGGATTCAGACACATCCATTCTCGGACAATTCCCTCTCGCCCGCAATCACTTACCTCTTTTAAGTTTAGTGAGTGAAATTAGGGCGCATGATAATGCGGGCAAAATACTGACTTGGATTGAAAATTGTTTGGCTGACAGGAAACAAAGAGGAGTGATAAAAAGCTCCCTTTCTGAATGACAGGCGGTGACCAGTGAGGTACCGCAGGGATCAATGCTGGGAACACAGCTTTTCACAATATACATTTATGATATAGATGATGGTATTTAAAGTAATATTAGCAAATCTACTGTTGATACAAAGCTGGGTGACAGGGTGAAACGTGAGGAGATGTTAGGAGATTACAGGGTGACCTGGACAGGCTAGGTGAGTGGGCAGATGCATAGCAGATACAGTTTAATGTGGAAAAATGTGTGGTTATCCACTTTGTTGGCAAGAACGGGAAGGCAGATTACTACCTAAATGGAGTCAAGTTAGGGAAAGGGGCAGTACAACGAGATCTAGGTGTTCTAGTACATCAGTCAATGAAAGCAAGCATGCCGGTACAGCAGGTATTGAAGAAAGCTAATAGCATGTTGGCCTTCATAACAAGAGGAATTCAGTCTAGAAGCAAAGAGGTTCTTCTAAAGCTGAACTGGGGCCTGGTGAGACGCACGTGGAATATTGTGCGCAGTTTTGGTCTCCAAATTTGAGGAAAGATATTCTGGCTATTGAGGGAGTGCAGCGGAGGTTTACGAGGTCAATTCCCGGAATGGCGGGACTATCTTACGTTGAAAGATTGGAGCAACTGGGCTTGTATACACTTGAGTTTAGACGGCTGAGAGGGGATCTGATTGAGACATGTAAGATTATTAAAGGATTGGACACTCTGGTGGCAGGACGCATGTTTCCCCTGATGGGTGAGTCCAGGACCAGAGGATACGGTTTAAAAATAAAGGGAAGGCCATTTAGAACAGAGTTGAGGAGAAAATTCTTCACCCAGAGAGTGGTGCGCTTGTGGAATGCTCTGGCCCAGAACGCTGTGGAGGTCAAGTCGCTGGATACTTTAAAGAAAGAGTTGGCTACAGCTCTTAAGGATAGTGGAATCAAAGGTTATGGGGATAATGCAGGAACAGGGTACTGATTGAAGATGATTGGCCATGATCATAATGGATAGTGGTGCTCGCTCGAAGGGCAGAATGGCCTACTCCTTCACCTATTGTCTATTGTTCCCCTTCCATTTCCCTTACAATCAATTTCACATTGACTCCGTTCAGTTTATGCTGTGTGGTCATTATTACTGGGTGACCATGCCCAAGTCTTACCATTGGGACGTTCAAACCACTTGATCCATTTCGATACCGTGGTTGTGAGATCAATCCGCATGTTGCAGCTTATACTGAGATGATAAGCGATTATTGAAACATCAAGCATAGGAAAAGGGAACAGAGCAGCATTGAGGAAAAGAAGCTTTATTTTAAAAAAAAACACCAGTTTCTGTCGACTTCTACATCATTTATTTCACTTGTTCACTCGGCTCTAGCGAGACTATTATGTGTAGCTATGCAGGGGAGAGTTGCCAGGATATTGTCTGTGCTGAAGAAAAGAGATTGGATAAACTGGAGTTGTTTTGCTTAGAGCAGAGGAGATTGAGTTGTGGGGGGCATAATTAAGATGTACAAAGTACTGAGGGATACGAATATATTGACTGAAATCCATGTTACACATTGATGAAGATTTCGATCACGGGGTCCATCGATTTCAGGTCAGAGGCGGAAAGATTAGAGTGAATGCGTGGAAAAACATTTTCAAATAGTGGGTGGTTGAAATCTGTAACACAGTGTATGCAAGGAATAGAGAGGCAGAAATCCACATAACTTTCCGACGTAGTCAAATGTGAATTTGTGATGCCAAGACATACAAGGCTGTGGGTCAAGTGATTTGAAAAGGAAGTGGACAGTTAAGCGATTGTTATAGAGAAATACAGATGATCCATTCCAAGTACTGGTTATCAATACCTATCCCTTCATTCTCGAAGGAAATGTCACAGGAAGAACTGTGCACTATGCAGGACAATTGCTTTCTGTACACCATCGTCCAATTCTCCTTGACCCCCAGCACTTCCCTATCTGGCACCATTACACGAAATCCCAAAAGGTGTAATGCTGCTCGTTTACGATGTCTCTCCTCACTGCGTAAGGTTCCACTGATTTATCTGCCCATCACTCAATTTAGCAAACTGCATTTCCTGCTCACAATGTGATCTCGTCGAGACTGGGGAGAGAAAAACAGAACGGCTGACACACGTTTGATCACCTACGTTCTGTCTGCAAGCAAACAAGACGCTGAGCTTCCAGAGTCCTATCACTGCAACATCCCACTGTGTTCCCATGCCTCCATTTCAGTTTGTTGTACTACAGAGCTCGCGCAATGCACAGCGCGAGTTGGAAGACCGGCACGTCATTTCCTGCTGAGACACAGCACAATATTCAGTACCCAACATCCAGTTCAATCATTTTAGACCCTGTCCACCTTCTTTCACGTTCCTAAACCACCTACACATACCATTCGTTTAAAAGGCGCATCGTTTGGCTCGAAAATCTCTCCCAAGATGCACTAGACCTGCTGATTTTGTTCAGATATTTCTGCTTTTCTTTGGATAATTTTGTTCTGTTATGATCAGCAGCCTTCAGGAAGCGTGTGTTTGCAGGGGAGAGTGGTCAGAGTAGATTTACCAAGGTGGTGACTGAGCTCGACCATTCCCCCTGCAAAGGTAAGCGAAAGTGAGGGCTGCAGGTGCTGGAGCTCAGAGTCGAGAGTGTAGTGCTGGAAAAGCATAGCATGGCAGACAGCATCTGAGGAGCAGGAGAATCAATGCTTCGGGCACAAGCCACCCCGATTCCATTACCAACTGATGCGTGGAGGAAGAACGTCTCATATTCCACATTAGGACCCTGCAACCACACTGGATAATGTGTATTTCAACAGCTTCCTCATTTCACCTCCACACATTATACCAATCCAATGCTTCCAAAGAGGCACTGCTCTCTGGACCCAGCCATAAATCCCTCCTCTGAACTATCACATTCTCCCACACCTTCATCCACCTATCGCTTTCCCAGCTACCTGACAACCAAGCCCATTCCCCTCCCACAACCACAACTGAAAAGTCTCATTCCTGATGAAGGACGTATGCCTGAAACATCGACTTCCTGTTCGTCGGATGCTTCCTGACATGCGGTGCTTTTAAAGTACTACACTCTCGCCACTGCAAAGATTGATGATCTCGACTGGGGCTCTTTATCTGAGGGCGGAGAAACCTAGAGAGGAATTGATTAACGTGCACAGAAAGGGGGTAGATACGTGTGACAGGAATAATGTTCTTATGGGAAGGATTAATAACCAGGGACATAGATAAAACGCTGGAAATAAAATGTTCAGAGAAGATTTAGGAAGCATGTTTACATCCTGAGAGTGTTGTTTGTCTTGAACTACACGTTTGAATGGGTGGAAAAGCTAAGAGCCAGCAAAACACTTCAGGAGTATTTAGCCAAACACTTGATGAGCTGAAGCATGCACGGACAATGACCAGGTCCTGGGGCGAGAATAAACAGATGCTTGATGAAAAATTTGATTACCGTAACTTTGGGAGCAGTAAAATGGAGCCTGGCGCAGCTCTGTGGAACAATGAAAGACGTGTTGGACATCTACTGCATTAAGTCCCTCCAGAATCGGAGTTTAGTTCAGATTTAAGCGGAATCAACGATTGTTCTGCTGATTCATCATCAGATCCCATTGTCTGGAGTTCTGGCCCCTGCTACTGACCAGAGAAGATTCCTCGCTATCTTGATGGCGAGGTTTGAGGAAATCATATCATTTAAAACATGATCAGCCCCGAATCGGTTGCTCATTCACAAAACCGACGGCAGAAGCCCACTGTCTCTAAATATATTTCCCTCCCACAGTTACACAGAATTTTTTGGTTTATTCAGTGTCTTTTTCCCTTAGGCCGACAGGTTGATATGGATGGGCTGGGAAAAGACATTGACACGTTTGGTCAGCCATAATGATATCAAATGGCGGGGTAGTATGGCGGGTTAAATATACCGACCCCCCCACCTCCCCCCACCCCACCGCCCCACACACACACACACATTCACACACACATTCCTCTCAGTCTATACTGTTTCTGACAGAGAGTTTTAAACAATAACAGGATGTGGGCAATGTGAATCTACTCCACGGAATAACAAGGTCCCCTCCTTTATCCCACTGCTCTCACAGCTGGGATACACAGTTCCTGTTGCAGCTTTAGATCAGAAAGTGGAGGATTCTCCCAGGCGCTCTGTCAGACTGCATGCTCCTTCACACAGGTTTCCAACTGGGCACATGGAGCAAACGGCTGTGTGAATACTGGGGATTCAGGGACAGATTTCCCCTTTGCCTGATTAGAGTACAGGCCACGGTAATAAACATGAATCTGGGAAATTCAGTATCTTACTCTGGATTCTTATCACTTTACAATTTAAACTGAAATTCAATTTACTCTTGCATAACATTCTTCTATCTTCGTTATTCAGGAAAACTGTGCAACACGTCCTTGGATGTAGCCATGGTGAAGATTGATGATGAGTGCAGTCTGTTTCATGTTGTCTGTAGGAACTTGAAGAAGGAAGTTAGTGAAGTTTTGTTGAATCGACTTCTGTGCTAAATTGAAGCCGACCCAATGAGAAATCCTGTGAGAGCGATAATATAACATTGTCTGTAAACAACGCAGCGACACACCCAGGTTTCAATCAAATCTATTTTGCGCATCGTTATTCTGTGTCCCATTTCCTGAACCTGATGGTCGAAAAGTCACAGGTCCATATCAGTTCCCCCTCTTCTGCCTTAGCTTTAATTTCAGAACCACAGCAAAAGTAGAGTAGGCGGCTCGAAGCCCCAGAGGTACGAGTAGGGCACGTTATAGGCTTGTTGCCGGCGGCTCCAGTGGAGCAACAGATCAGCACATAGTACCTAACACCGTGTAAAAATACTGCACTTGTAATTTCAATCCTTATCTAAAGCTGTTTGTACTGACGTTGATCAGGAAGTATTGGAGAATCAGACTGAAGCGTAGTTGAAGAATGATGTCGAATGAAGCAGAATCTTTTCTAAAACTCCAATTTCTGATTTGTGGGATTGTTCTGTCTTTGGGAAAGGTATCAATTGTTAATCGTACAACTGCACATATTCCCCAGGTGATTGTCCATCTGTGGATCGAGAAACAGAGGTGATATTTTAGCTTTATGACCTTTTCAAATCTCTGACACTGCTCTGCATTATATTATTGGAAAGGCTGTTAAACTCGTTTCATATAATCCTGTTTGCTGCAAACTCACACAGCTCATTAAAACATTCAAAATAAATTAGATTTAGCTCTTTGGGTAGACTGAATGTCGTCAGTGAATCTGGTAAAGTTATGACAAATGGTTTTGCTGCTGTGCAGAACAGAGGAGTCCAACAGGAATAAGGACGAGTCTTGTCTGGATTCTTCGGACGGAGATCATTGAGTATTAAATAGACTCAGTCCCGTTCCTGGCCATTGTGACCAAATGTTCAAGGTAACAAGATGGCAATGATAATGGTGCTTGACAACGACAGGTCCATTCCTACTCACTAGAGTCACAATTATATTACAGATCACAGAGGCGGTGGAGATAATGTTCCTTATGGCAAGCTGAGACAGTGCGACAATTAATCCCACATTGCAAGTCTCAGTCTATATCATAAACCGGTTAGCCAGCGGACTGAGCTAACCGGCTTCCATTTAATGCAAAGCTAAAACAAACAGCTCAATACATTAACAATTTATAGTAGTTCACGTCGAACCACCTTTCCACACCACCAGCTCATCTTACACTGAACATGTTCAGTTGCAGGTATTATGCAATTTCTTTCCGATGAACGCTAAACAATTTGTGAGTGTGTCACTTTTGCCGCCCCATCCAGGATTCCCAGAATCCCTGTCACTGTGAAATTTGCTCCTTGTGTGACTGCATGTGGCCTTTCAAATATGCTGGCATCATCTTCTAATTTTTTTTTTCCTTTCTGAAAAATCATCTCCGATTTCAAAAACTTAGAATAAAAAGTACCTGCTGCAAACTTCTTCGTCGTTCCTCGCTAGTTTGGAAGCTCTAACCTCGAGTTATGCACTCACCTGAACGCGCTAATTTCCCTCTTATTTACCCTTACCATCCTCAAATCCACTGGAAAACCTCCATTAGAACACAACTCAGTCATTCCTGTTTTGTTTCGTGTGATTCTTCCTCTATTCCACCATCCCATTAAACCCCTTCTTTTCTTGACTCGTGGCTTTATCTCCCAGTAAATCTCATTTCCGTTGTCTCTTCTGATTTTGCATCAAGGGAAATCTGACCATATCCTTCCTCACCATATTCCACCCCACCCCCCCAACCCCAGTGTATTTCATCATGTCTTTACATTACAGTAAATTGCGTCCTCTGAAATCATGCTGGGTCTAATTCAACTCATGAAAACTTACCACATTACTGGTACAGGAAAGGTGTGGGCCATTTCACTTCCCGCTGAATCGGTTGGATGCAGCAACATTGGGTCAAATCGCAGTCATATAGGTAACTGTTGTTCTCATTTTTATTTCTTCTCAACGTGTGCTTAAGTAACACAGTGAGAAATCAATTAATATTGATGACATACAAAAGGGCACGTGTTAAATCTGAGGTTCTGAGACGAGGGAAGTTTTGACTAACATAGACCGGAGATTGTTCAAATCTCAGGCACATGATTGACAGAGAGCGATGTTACTCGAAATATATTGTCATGGCAAATGCCAGTGTTGTGAAATTGTGGGTGTAACGTAATTTAATGGTGCTAAAATGTCTGGCTAGCACAAGGAGTCCAGAACAAGGCAACAACATAACATTTAGAATATAGAACATAGAAAAGTACAGCACAAAACAGGCCCTTCATCCCACGATGTTGTGCCGACCATTGATTCTCATGTGTGCACCCTCAAATTTTTGTAACTATATGCCTATCCAGCAGTCTCTTAAAGGTCCCTAACGACCTTGCTTCCACAACTGCTGCTGGCAACGCATTCCATGCTCTCACAACTCTCTGTGTAAAGAACCCGCCTCTGATATCCCCTCTATACTTTCCTCAAACCAGCTTAAAGCTATGACCCCTCGAGTTAGCCATTTCTGCCCTGGGAAATAGTCTCTGGCTATCGACTCTATCTATGCCTCTCATTATCTTGTCTGCTTCAATTAGGTCCCCTCTCCTCCTCCTTTCCTCCAATGAAAAAAAGTCCGAGCTCAGTCAAACTCTCTTCATAAGATAAGCCCTGCAGTTCAGGCAGCATCCTGGTAAAACACCTCTGTACCCTCTCCAAAGCATCAACATCTTTCCTATCATAGGGCGACCAGAACTGGACACAATATTTCAAGTGCGGTCTTATCAAATTTTAAAAGAGCTGCAACAAGATCTCACGACTCTTCAACTCAATCCCACTGTTAATGAAAGCTGAAACACCATATGCTTTCTTAACAACCCTGTCCTCTTGGGTGTCCATTTTAAGGTATCTATGTACCTGCACACCAAGATCCCTCTGTTCCTCCACACTGCCAATAATCCTATCCTTAATCCTGAACTCAGCTTTCAAATTCGACCTTCCAACATGCATCACCTCGCATTTATCCAGGTTGACCTCGATCCTTCACCTCTCAGTGCATCTCTGCATTCTGTCAATGTCCCGCTGCAGCCTACAACAGCCCTCTATACTGTCAACGATACCTCCAATGTTTGTATCGTTTGCAAACGTGTTGCCTAACCTTCAATACCCTCATCCAGATCATTAATATAAATTACAAACAGTAGAAGCCCAAGGACATAGCCCTGTGGAACACCACACATCACTGACTTCCAGGCAGAATATTTTCATTCTACTACCACTCGCTGTCTTCTGTTGGCCAGCCAATTCTGTATCTAGGCAATTAAGTTCCCCAGCATCCCATTCCCCCTGACCTTCTGAATGACCCTATCATGGGGAAGCATCAAATGTCTTGCTGAAGTCCATATGCACTATATCCACCGCTTGGCCCTCATCAACTTTTCAAGTCACATCCTCAAAGAACCCGTTAATTTTGTGAGGCATGACCTGGCCCTCAAAAAGCCGTTTTGACTGCATTTAATCAAGCCATGCTCTTCCAAATGGTCATAGATCCTATCCCTTAGAATCCTTTCTCACATCTTTAAGACGACAGACGACGGACTTACTGATCTGTAATTGCCGGGGAATCACCCTATTTCCTTTCTTGAAGGGAGGAATTACATTTGCCTCTCTCCAGTCCACAAGCACGACTCCAGTGGAGAGCATGGATGAAAAGATCTTCGCAAGTGGCGAAAAATCTCATTTCACATTTCCCAAAGCCGCCATGGACAAATCTGGTCCGAGTCTGGCGACTATTCAATCTTAATGTTTGTCAAAATTTTCAGCACATCAGCTTCCTCAATCTCTATCTTTTTCAGCATGCACACCTGCTCTTCAAATGTTTCATTAATACAAAGTTCGTTTCTTTCGTAAAGACAGAAGCAAAAAACTCATGCAGGGCTTCCCCCACCTCCTCAGATTCCACACACAAGTTCCCAAAGCTATTGGCCCTACTCTTTCTTTGACCATTCTCTTATTCCTCACATAAATGTAAAATGTCTTTGTGTTCTCCCTCATCCGTTCTGCCAAGCCTTTCTTGTGCCCCCTTCCTGGTTCCCCTCAGATAATTTTTGAGCTCCTTCCTCGCCTGTCTGTAATCCGCTATAGCTGAGCTTGACCCGAGATTCCTCCCACTTACGTAAGCTACCTTCTTCTTTTTGATGAGAAGCTCCACCGCTCCCGTCATCCAAGGTTCCTTTAACTTACCCCTTCTTGCCTGTCTCAGAGAGACATATTTATTCATCAATCGTAACAATTGTTCCTTAAACAATCTCAAAATGTCTGTCGTGCCTTTACTATGGAACAATAGCTGCCATCCATGCTTCCTCACTCATGTCTAATTGCACCGTATTCTCCTCTTCCACAATTAAATATCCTCCCATTTTGGCCCGTCCCCTCCTTCTCCATAGTGATGTAGAATGTGACGCGATTGTGGTCACTATCATCAAAATGCCCTCGCACCACAAGATCTGATACCTGCCCCGGCTCGTTTCCGAGCACCAATCAAGAATGGCCTCTCCCCTCGTCGGCCTATCAACGTACTGATTTAGGAAACCCTCCTGAGCACACCTTACAAAAACAGCTCCATTCAAAATTTCTGCTCGAAGGATGTTCCAATCAATACTGGGAAAGTTAAAGTCACCCATTATAACAACCCTCCTATGTCCAGACTTTTCCAAAATCTGCTGACTTATGCTTTCTTCAATCTCCCTGCTGCGATTGGGGGGCCTGTAGTAAATCCCTAACGAGGTAACTGCTCCCTTCCTCTTCCTAATTTCCACCCAAACTGACTCGGTCGGAAGATCTTCCTCGACAATGGTAACTTCTGTAGCTGTGGTAACCCCCTCTGATTGGTTGTGCTACACCCCTCCTCTTTTTCCTCACTCCCTATTCGTTTTTAAATGCTCTAAACCCTGGAACATTCAGCAACCATTTCTGCCCCTGACAAACCCATGTCTCTCTTATGGCCACAACATCATAGTACCAGGTACTGATCCATGCTCTAAGCTCATCACTTTTATTCCTGATTCTCCTTGCGTTAAATCAAACATACATTAACTGATCCCTTGTTTCCTTCCCAGGAAAATCCTTCCCACTAGCTGATCTACCTCTTGCTATTTCCTCATCTGCATCAACTCTCACCTCCGGTATACAGTCCGATTCCCACCCCTCTGCCATACTAGGTTAAACCCTCTTGAACTACTCGAACAAACCTTCCACCCAGTACGTTGGTCCCATGCCAGTTCAGATGCAACCCGACCTCCTTGTCCACGTCTACCTTCCCCAGAAAGCATCCCAATTATTTACATCTCTGAAGCTCTCCCTTCTACACCAGCTGCACGGCCACGTGTTTAGCTGCGCCCGCTCCCTGTTCCTCGCATTGCTATTTTGTGGCATTGGTAGTAAACTAGAGGTCGCCATACTATAGGAAGGATGTGGAAGCTTTAGAACGAGTGCAGAGGAGGTTTACCAGGATGTTGCCTGGAATGGTAGGAAAATCTTATGAGGAAAGGCTGAGGCACTTGGGGCTGTTCTCATTGGAGAAGAGAAGGTTTAGGGGAGATCTGATAGAAGTGTATAAGATGATTAGGGGTTTAGATAGGGTAGATACTAAGAACCTTTTACCGCTAATGGAGTCAGGTGTTACTAGGGGACATAGCTTTAAATTCAGGGGTGGGAGGTATAGGACAGATGTTAGGGGTAGATTCTTCACACAGCGGGTTGTGAGTTCATGGAATGCCCTGCCCGTATCAGTGGTGAACTCTCCTTCTTTATGGTCATTTAAGCGGGCATTGGATAGGCATTTGGAAGTTATTGGGCTAGTATAGGTTAGGTAGGATTCGGTCGGCGCAACATCGAGGGCCGAAGGGCCTGTACTGCGCTGTATCCTTCTATGTTCTATGTTCTATGTTCTACTCTGTTCATACTACTTTGCAGTTTCCATGCTAACTCCCTGAAATCACGTTTTGTATCCTCAATCCTTTTTTTCTGGCTATATCATTAGTGCCAATATGTAGCACGATTTCTGGCTGTTTGCCCTCCCCTCTGTACATTATTGTGGAACACAACGTGGAAACAGAGTCTTCAGTACATCTCGTCCATGCTGACCACACAGCCAAAATTAAACAAGTTCCACTTCTTAACCATTGGCCCCTATCCCTATAAAAACTTCCTATCTAGAAACTCTTCCGGTTAACTTAACAATCTTCAGAGTTTAATAGCCTCCTCCACATCCTCTGGTAAATCCTTCAATACACGCCCAACCTTCTGTGTGGGAAATGTGCCTCAGGTTCTTTTTCAATTAACAGTGGTGTGGGAACGTGCTGAATATTGCAAACTTTCTCTGCTGTCATGATGGTGTTCGCCTCCCGTGCAGAACATCGAAAACAGCTCGACGGTTGCTTTACCTTCCAAGCAAGTTGGGTTTTTACTCGAATCGAATGGAGACTGTTATTTCATCGCTGTTGTGAACAAAGTCCTGTGGTGAGTTGTCGCAGATTCATCGTTATTTGGCTTTCTAGCGAATGGGAAATTCCTTCCAATGAATATGTTATTGAATTTCTCCCATTTCCGTCATTTCCATCCTGGGCACATTAGAATGGAAAGGTAATCTAATCGAGTCTGTGATTGGTGAAATTCACTTTTTTGTGGCGCATATTTATTATATTCTTTCTTTCTCTCTTTTCAGCATTGTCTAGGAAGTGGTGGTACACTAAGAGTACAGTATATTTGAAAGAGTAGTTTGGAATTGCCCTGTTGTTAGTTGTGAGACTAACAACAGTTGTTAGTTATGCGTCATGACCTTGGACTGTATCATGTTTAGCATTCGTGCTTCGCTGTGTCTGAACATGCATTAGGTATGCCAGTTTTGTTTGTGTTCCGTGTTAAATGCTTTCTGTTTGCGATTCGCTCAATACATTACTTCCAGAACTTCCAGAAGCAAAATTCCTCAAATGAGGGTCTGGGAAAATTTCACGAAGTATGGTCAGTCGGAGCAAATGTAAGGAAATTATTAGTTTCAGCAGTGTTTCACAATACTACCTTTCCCGTAAGCAGTCGAACAGACTAAATGATTGTGCTACAGACTGCGACGGCAAGCTCCGCTAAAATGTAATCCTTTAAAACACAAGGTTATTGGGGTACACCGCGTGGAAACAGATATTTTGGTGTATTTCGTCCATGCTCACCATATAACCAAAATTAAACAAGCCCCATTCCCCAGCATTTGTCCTCCATCCCTCTAAACCCATCCTATTCCAGAAACTCATCCGATTACCATTGCAATTTTCTGAGTGCAACAGCCTCCTCCACTTCCTCTGGTAGTTCATTCCATACACCCATAACCTTGTGTGTGGGAAATGTGCCTCGGGTCCTTTGTCAATTTCAGACCACTCACCGTAAACCTATGCTCCCGAGGTTTCAACTCACCGTAGCTTGGGCAAAACACGTCAATACTCAGTTTACAACCCTTCCATAAAATCATGTCGCAGCTGTTAACACTGCCGGGAAAGTTGTCCCAGCCTTTTCCACCTCACTCTACAGTCCAAACATTGACGATATCCTTGCTGAAAATGTATTGCTGGTTAAAGCGCAGCAGGTCAGGCAGCATACAAGGAACAGGAAATTCGGCGTTTCGGGCAAGAGCCCTTCATCAGGAATGAGGAGAATGTACCAGGCAGGCTAAGATAAAAGGTAGTGAGGAGGGACCTGGTGGAGGGGCGATGGAGATGTGATAGGTGGAAGGCGGTCAAGGTGAGGGTGATAGGCTGGACTGGGGTGGGGGTGGACAGGTCAGGAAGAAGATTGCAGGTTAGGAGGGCGGTGCTGAGTTTGAGGGAATTGACTGATACAAGGTGGGGGGGAGGGGAAATGAGGAAACTGGAGAAGTCTGAGTTCATTCCTTGTGGTTGGAGGGTTCCCAGGCGGAAGATGAGGCGCTCTTCTCCAACCGTCGTGTTGTTATGTTCTGCCGATGGAGGAGTCCAAGGACCTGCATGTCTTCGGTGGAGTGGGAGGGAGAGTTAAAGTGTTGAGCCACGGGGTGGTTGGGTTGGTTGGTGCGGGCGTCCCAGAGGTGTTCCCTGAAGCATTCCACAAGTAGGCGGCCCGTCTCCACAAAATAGAGGAGGCCACATCGGGTGCAACGGATGCAATAGATGATGTGTGTGCAACAATCATAGATACGGTGGCATCGTTCGCAATTGGAAATCTTACCCCAACATACCTGCTCCAGAAGTAAGATAGAAGTAACATAAGATTATGTTGTATGCAGTTGAGGGTCTTATGTTTTTGTCAAATCCCACAGTTTCGGCAGCTCACATAATGCAATGCATTAATTCGCTTATCACCTTTTCAGGCTATAAGATTAATTTTACAAAGTTTGTGGCCATCCCTATGGAAGGTCTCAGGGAAATACCTGATGTTGAAGGCAAATCCTGGTTTCCTTTTAATTGGTTACGGGCGTGGTTTCCCTATTTTAGTATATTCATTACATCCGTCTTTGATCATTTATTTAACGTGAACTATGTCCATTTGTTTGACAAAATTAAACAAGACCTTCAAAGATGGGATGCACTTCCAATATCCTGGCTAGGTCGGATGGTTGTTCTTAAAATGAATGTCCTTCCTTATTTGCTATGCCCCGTGTGAATTATTCTTTTGATGTTTCCCAGACAGATACTTAGGAGACTTAATCGCTGATTTAGCTCTTTTATTTGGCACCATAAGCGACTCTTTATCAAGCTAACCAAACTGCAACTACCTCACAGATCGTGGGGAGTAGACTCCCAGATTAAAATCTATCAATTAAGCTCTTTATTACCCCATGTTAATATCTGATCCACTGAGGACTCGGCATCACTATGGTTAGATATTGAACTCTCACAGAGAAAGTGAACCCTTATTAGTCTGTTTTTCTTAGAAAAAAATGACATTGTGGAGTATTCTCATAACGCAATAATTATCAATACTGTTAAAACTTGAATGACAATGCGTCATATCGAGGGCAATGCAGCCAAATCTATGTTTCTTTCCCCTACAATTGGTATACCAAGTTGTCAACCGGGGATAATGGATTCCATGTTTAAACTGTGGGAAGCCAGGGGTGTAACTTGCTTGAGAGATTTAGAATTAATAGAATCCCTACAGTGTGGGAAGAAGCCCTTGGCCCAACAAGTCGACTTCGACCCACCCAGACACATTCCCTACCATCCTATATTTGCCCTGACTAATGCTCCAACCTACACATCCCTGAACACAATGGGTGATTTACCAATAGCCAATTCACCTAACCGGTATATCTGTGGATCCTGGTGCTGTGAGGCCGCAGTGCTAACTACTGATCCACCACGTGTTACTTGAGGGAGAATGAATGACATCATTTGATTAAATAACTCGTAAGTATGGCCTACCCACTGAAGACATCTTCAGTTTTTTTTCCAGTTCAGAGATTTGATTTTTTAAAAATACAGCTTTAACAGACTCTTACAGGTGTGATAGAGAGAAGTGGGTGCTTATTGCTTAGAATACACTCTCTGTCAGTACCCTTTATCATTAGTTGGAGTGTGTCCCCTCAGATGAGACTGTGCAGCTTTGTGATGTCTGCGAGAGAGAGAGTTGGGGGTTCAGAATACCTCGGAGAGATGGGAGGATATTTGTGAAAATGCTCGAAGGATTTTGATCTGTAATAGGACCCAATCCATGCAGTTGAAAATTCTTCATAGGGTCTATCTGACCCCAGATTGACTCTCAAAATGCAAAATGGGATTATCTTCAGCATATCGTAAATGCAGAATGACTACAGGCACTCTTACTATTATTTGTAGTCCTGCTGCAGGCTTCATTTATATTGGAGCACTATGGTAGCTCTGATAGAGTAGCTATTGGGGACTAAATTGGAGATGGATCCGGTTTTTCTTTTCCCGGGCCTGCTCAGGGTACCTTACGCAGATGCACATAAGGAAAAATATATATATATATCCTTACTTTCTGTGCTAGGAAACATGTTCTGTTGTGTTGGAAGTCTGAAAACCCCGGGTCTGTTGGGTCATCGTAAGTTATTCATGGAGAATATCCCTTTGGAATTTCGCACCAGTATGGTGCATCAAAAAAAACAGAGATTTATATAAGACATGGCAGCATTTTTGGATTACCACGATGCAGGTTTATCTGTCACATTAAGAAGGGCTTTTATCTCGCCATGACGATATAGTCTAATGAATCTAATATCAAGCGAGGAACAATTATGAACATAAAAATGCGTATCAGTTAATGCTCTTGAAGAACGAGAGCTACGTTTTGTTATTCATTATTTAGAATTAATAGAATCCCAACAGTGTGGAAACAAGCCCTTGGGCCCAACAAGTCGACTTCGACCCACCCAGACCCATTCCCCTACCATCCTATATTTACCCTGACTATTGTTTATTTTTGTTTTTCTTCTGTCCATTTAGTGTTTTTAACTTGTTTTATATGTACATGTACATGCGTGTAATTTTGTTCAGTTATTTGAGTTGTGTTGTAAATGTGTTATTATAATATTAAAAATCTATTTTCATTAAAATTACTTTAAAAAAAAAATAAAATGGTAACATTGATAGAATAGATTTCCAAAGAACTCTCATTAGAGAGACCATGTCTAGGCGACATCCTCAGTGCTTGAGAGCCTCCGGTGAAGCACTTCTGTGATGTTTCCTCCGGCATTTACTGTAGTTTGTATCTGCCACTCCTGGTTGTCAGTTCCAGCTGTCCGCTGAAATATCTGCAACACAAATTCCCAGCTCGGTGAACAGAACCACAACAATGAGCACCCGAGCTACAAAACTTCTCGCAAACTATATACACTTCGATAAGAACCCCCTTCAGTTTCCTAGGCTGTAAAGAAATAAGTTCTAAACTGTCCAGTTTCTCCCCATAATTTAAACCCTTTAGCCCAGGAAACATCTCTGAAATTTCTTCTACACTCTTCCTTGTTCAATAATATCCTTTTTAGAGCAAGGTGAACAAAACTGAACACCATACTCCAACTGCAGCCTTACCAATATCCTGTATAATTGCAACATTACGTCCCAACTTCTATACTCATTGCCCTGATGTAGGCCAGTGTGCCAACAGCTTCTTCACTGAACTGTGTATTTGTGACTCAAATTTCAGACAACCGTGCACCTGATCTCTAATGTCCTTTATTCCACTACATTCCTTAAGGCCTTCTCATTCATCATGAAACTCCTACCTGGATTTGAATTTCCAAAACGCAAGACGTCACCCTTATCTATGTTACACTCCATATGCTATTTCTCAGCCCACTTTTGCTGCCGATCAAGGTATTGCTGCAATTTCTGGTAATGTTCCTCATTGGATCCCTCCTATTTTAGTGTCATCTGCAAACTTACTAACCTTCCGTTGTGCACCATCGTCCAGATCATTGATATAGATAACAAATAGCAATGGGCCCAGCACTGATCCTTGAGGCACTCCAATTGTCACAGGACTCTAGTCCGACAAGCATACCCCCACCATAGCCATTTGCTTCCTAACGCCAAGCCAACTGTGTCACCAATTTGCCAGTTCACCTTGGAGTTCATGCAATCTAACCTTCTCGTGCAGCCTACCATGTGGTACCTTATCAAAAGCCTTACTGAAATCCATATAGAGTATGTCCACCACCCTGCCCTCGTCAACCTTTCTTGTCACTTCCTCAAAAAACTCAAACAAAATTTGTACGGCATGATCCGCCATGCACAAAGCCATGCTGACTGTTCCAAGTCAAACTCTGTCTTTCCAAATGCATGCTCATCTTATCTCTCAGAACCTTCTCAAGTGGTTTCCCGAAAACAGATGTGAAGCTCACTGATGCATACTTCCCAGGTTTTTCTGTGCAGCCCTTCTTGAATAAGGGCACAACATTTGTTTCTGCCAAATCTTCCGGGACCTTGGCCCCTGACCTGTCTTCTCTCGCTTCGTGCAGTGTTCTTGGATATAACTGGTCAGGACCAAGAGATTTATCTGACTTTATGCATTCTAATATGTCCAACAACACATCTACTGTGATATTAGCGGTACCAAGATATGACAACTAATCCCACCCCCCCCACCCCAAAGGTCAAAGATCTTCATGTCTTTCTTCGTGGTAAACACAGCGGGGAAATTGAGGACCTCGCCCGTCTGTTATGGTTTTACACATGAATGCCCACTTTGGATTTTAAGACGTCCTATTTTCTCTCTAGTCGTTCTTTTTCTTTACTATACTGAAAGCACATCATTGGATTCACCCTAATTTTCTCAGCCAAGGCTATGTGTTCACCCTTTTCGCCCTCCTGATTTCCTTCTTCAGTAAACTCCTGTATCCCTGTGTTTCTCCAGAGATTCCACTGATTCCAGCTACCTGAACCTGAGCCCTCTTTTTTGCTGGCCAGAGCCTGATTATTTCTTGTCATCCAGGGTTCTCTCTTCCTGCCTCACTTTCCCTTCATACTCACAGGAATATATAGAACTTGAACTCAAGCTATCTCACTTTTAAAGGCTTCCCACTTACCAGAGATCCTTTTGCCTGGAAACAAGCTTCTCCAATCAACCTTTGCAAGTCCCTGTCTACTTCTAGCAAAGTTCACCTCGCCCCAATTTAAAACTTATCCCTCCCATAATTATTTTAAGTGGTAAATGCTCCCCACTTTACTTCCAACACCTATCCTGCCCTATTGACAACAGTAAGTCGAGTTTGTCCCCTCCCGAGTAGGACCCTCTATATGCTACTTATGGAAACTTTCCTGAACACACTTAACTAACTCCTTTTCATCTTAGTCCTTAAACCTCTGGAAGTCCCACTCTATGTTAGTATAATTGAAACACCTATTATGACAAACTTATTGCTCCTGCAAGTCTCCTCAGTCTCCCTGAATATTTGTTTCTCTAATTCCCATTGATTATTTGGAGGCTTATAGTGCAACCACTATAACATCACCATCCCCCTCTTACTTCTTTGCACCATCCACAAAACCTCACTGGACATTATCTCAGTTATTTAATCTTTAAATACTGGAGTAGTATGTGCCTGAATCGGAACTATTGGTATTGAAACTGTTTCAATTTACATCTCTCCCTCCCAGTGATCTTCACACCCACAGCACCCCTTATCAAGATGCAATGGAGATATAAAGCTGTAAATGGATACATCATGTCACTGCCAGATTTGGCTGCAAGTTTCCCCGCACTGGGCAGGGATCTAACAGTGTCACCGAACAATGCAACAGTCTGTGGTTATATATGAATGAACCAGTGCTGTCTGCACAGCTCATGTGACTGCTTCCTGTTCCTGAGTCCCAGTCTCGAGTAGTTGAGTGACATACTCCTGTTCCTGTGTCCCAGTCTCGAGCGGTTGATTGACTCCCTCCTGTTCCTGTGTCCCAGTCTGGAGCAGTTGAGTGACTGTCTCCTGTTTCTGTGTCCCAGTCTCGAGCAGTTGAGTGACTCCCTCCTGTTCTTGTGTCCCAGTCTCGAGCAATTGAGTGACTGCCTCCTGTCCCTGTGTCCCAGTCTCGAGCAGTTGAGTGACTGCTTCCTGTTCCTGTGTCCCAGTCTCGAGAAGTTGAGTGACTGCCTCCTGTTCTTGTGTCCCAGTCTCGAGCAATTGAGTGACTGCCTCCTGTCCCTGTGTCCCAGTCTCGGACAGTTGAGTGACTGCCTCCTGTTCCTGTATCCCAGTCTCGAACTGTAGAATGACTCCCTCCTGTTCCTGTGTCCCAGTCTCGAACAGTTGAATGACTCCCACCTGTTCCTGTGTCCCAGTCTCGAACTGTAGAATGACTCCCTCCTGTTCCTGTGTCCCAGTCTCGAACAGTTGAATGACTCCCACCTGTTCCTGTGTCCCAGTCTCGAGAAGTTAAATGACTCCCTCTTGTCCCTGTGTCCCAGTCTCGAGCAGCTGAGTGACTGTCTCCTGTTCCTGTATCCCAGTCTCGGACAGTTGAGTGACTGCCTCCTGTTCCTGTATCCCAGTCTCGAACTGTAGAATGACTCCCTCCTGTTCCTGTGTCCCAGTCTCGGACAGTTGAGTGACTGCCTCCTGTTCCTGTATCCCAGTCTCGAACTGTAGAATGACTCCCTCCTGTTCCTGTGTCCCAGTCTCGAACAGTTGAATGACTCCCACCTGTTCCTGTGTCCCAGTCTCGAGAAGTTGAATGACTCCCTCTTGTCCCTGTGTCCCAGTCTCGAGCAGCTGAGTGACTGCCTCCTGTCCCTGTCTCCCAGTCTCGAGCAGCTGAGTGACTCCCTCCTGTTCCTGTGTCGCAGCCTCGAGCAGTTGAGTGACTGTATCCTGTTCCTGTGTCCCAGTCTCGAGCAGTTGAGTGACTGCCTCCTGTTCCTGTGTCCCAGTCTCTTACAGTTGAATGACTCCCCCTGCTCCTGTCTCCCAGTCTCGAGCAGTTGAATGACTCCCTCCTGTCACTGTGTCCCAGTCTCGAGCAGTTGAGTGACTGCTTCCTGTCCCTGTGCCCCAGTCTCGAGCAGTTGAGTGACTGCCTCCTGTTCATGTGACCCAGTCTTGAGAAACTGCGTGATGCCTCCTGTTCCTGAGTCCCAGTCTCGAGCAGTTGAATGACTGCCTCCTGTTGCTGTGTCCCAGTCTCGAGCAGTTGAGTGATGCCTCCTGATCCCAAGTTTGTGAAAGTAGATGTCCTCCTCTTGCTACTGACTAACGGGCTCCAATCTCTCTGTGCTCAACTGCTGCTCCTGTGGAATGGAGTTGAGGGACTGAATGGCCTCTTCACATTCTTTACAGCTTCTCTTCACTAAACGCCTTTCTTCTCTTTCTGTAAATCACCATCAAAATCTGAATGATGGATTTTTGGCAGTAATTGAGCAAACAAGCTGACTGACAGAATTCAGATCCTGAATAGCCTCTTCCTGTTCCTGTGTGAGACACTCAAGAGGCAACAGAGTCTCAGTGATGTACAGGACGGAAAAAGACGCTTCGATCCAGTCGTCCATTCTGACCAGATATCCTAAATTAATTTCGTCCCCCTTGCCAGCACTTGGCCCATATCCCTCTAAACCCTTCCCATGCATGTACCCATTCCAATGTCTTTTAAATGGTGTAACTGTGCCTGCCTCCACCAGATCTTTTGGGTTTTCAGTCCAGAAACACAGCAGTCTCTCTTTGAAAGTTTTGTACCTCATTTCCCTTTATAAATCTTTCCCCTCTCACCTTAAACCTTTGACTAGTAATTTTTGACTCGCCTATCCTGGGATAAAGACATTGACTGTTTACCTTATCTATGCCCCTCATGATTTTATAAACCTCTTTAAGGTCACCCCTCAGCCTTATCACTTGAAAATAGCCCCAGCCTATTCAAACTCTCCCTGTAGCTCAAACACTCCAACACCTGCAACATTCTTTTAAATCTCTTCTGCACCCTTTCAAGTTTGACAACGTTTTTCCGACAGCAGGGAGACCAGAATTAAAGGCAGTATTACAAAAGTGGCCAAACCCATGTCCTGGACAGGGGCAACATGTCTTGCAAACACATAGACTCAAAGCACGCACCAATCAAGGGAAGATCACCAAGTGCCTTCTTCACTACGCTGTCTACCTGTGACAGCACTTTCAAGGAACTGAGAACCTGCACCACAAGGTGACACAGTAGCTCAGTGACTAGCATTGCTACCTCAGAGCACAGCGATCTGGGCTTTCCTCCATCCTTGAATGACTGCCTGTATGGAGTTTGCACATTCTCCCCGTGTCTGCGTGCGTTTCTTCTGGGTGCCATGTTTTCCTGCCACAGTACAAAGATATACAGGCAAGTGTAGATTGGCCATGCTAAATTGCCCCAATACCCAGGGATGTGTGGGCGAGCTGGATTAGTCTTGGGAAATGCAGGCTCAGAGGGACAGGGCAGGGGTTTCTCCAGTAGGATACTGTTTAGAGGGTCGGTGTGGCCTCGATGGGCCGAATAGGCTCTTTCCTCACTGTAAGGATTCTATAATTTCAATTGAGTTCTCTTTCAGTGGCAACTTTCGACAGAACCCTACCTACATATCTTGCCCTGATTTGTCTTGACAAAATGCAACACCTCGTATTTATCTAAATATAACTCCATCCCCATCCCTCGGCTCACCTAATCAACATTCTCTTTGTTCGGAGATATCATTTTTCACTGTCGACTACACAACCAAATTTGGTATTATCTACAAGCTTACTGACCATATTTCATATACTCAAATGCAAATGATTTGTAATCGTGACAAAAGGCAGTGGACTCACTGTTGATCGTCGCGGCACACCACTGGTCATAGGTCTCCAAGTTTAATGAACAAATGTCACTGTCACGCCCTGTCTCCAATATTCCAGAAAATGTTGGATCTAAATGGCGAGCTCTCCCTGGATCCCAGGCAGTCTGACCTTGCTAACCAGTCTACCATGTAGAACGTTTTGGTTTTCTTACTGAATTCCATAAAGACAACATCCACTGTCCTGCCTTCATCAACCATCTTCATCACTTCCTCAAAAAAATCCACCGAGTCATTGAGATGTGATCTCCAATGTACAAAGCCCTCTTCAGTCCTTGTCTTTTCAAATGCATACATATCCTTTCTCTTAAAATCTCCTCCAACAATTTAGTCACCATTGACGTCAGGCTCACCGATCTATATTTACTTGATTTTTTCCTTCCTTTCTTAAATGATGACACTACTTTAGTAGCCCTCCAGTCTTTTGGCACCTCATCTGTGGAAATCAATGATACAAATGTGTCCTTGTAATATAGACACTTTTCAAGATATCACTATACATTTCCTCATTCTCTCGCTCTTGTAACTCCCTCCACATTAAATACTGAGGAGAAGTACTCGTTTCATATCCCTCCCATCTCTTGTGGTTCCAGTCAAAGGTTGCCTTACTGATATTTAAGATGTCCTATTCTCTCCCTAGTTAATCTTTTGCCATTAAAAGACTTGTAGAATTTCTTCAATACCTCATTAACCCTATTTCTAACGCCAACTCGTGTTCACATTTTTTCTGGCTCGATTTCCCCGTTGACATTACATTTACAGCCCTTATACTCCTCTCGGGATCCACTTGATTTCAGCTCTGTTTACCTGACATATGCCTGTTTTTAACTTGAAAAGAGCATCAATATATCTAGCCATCCAGCACTCCCTGCACCCACCAGCCTTGCACCTCTCACTAATGGGAACACGTTGGCTCTGGACTCTCTAAAACCAAGTTTTGATTGCCTTGCATTTACCAACCATCCCTTTACCTGCAAATAGAGTATTCCAATTAGCCTTTCACAGGGCTCGCCTAACACTTTCAAAATTGGCCTTGTTCAAAGTTAGAACTTTATTGTTTACATCAGGTCTTTCCTATTCCATAACTAGTTTAAACGTAATATTTATGCGTAACAGACTTGAAATGTTAAATAAACACTTCCTGCTCCTTTGTAACAGGCTCTAAAGACTGCATGGGATCCTCCTGTCCCTGTATAATAGCCACAAGACATTAAATGGCACATCAACCCCTGGATTACGAGCAGCCAATAAACTGTATCTGATGGAGGTCCATCCCTTCTCAGTTACAGAAACAATGAACTCCAGGTGCCCTCTCAGTGACACTCCTACAGCTGCAGTGACAAATCCTTTTATTTTGAATGATTTGTTGGCAAAATGTGCTAATATTCCAGAGCAACAGGCTAATATGAATGGCCTTCTCTTATCTCTCTGTAAGAGGCCCATAGGGACAGAATTGCTTCGGCCTGTTGCTGAGCAGCAGTCTCAGTGCTCTGTCTCAAGGTTATGACAGGATTTGAAAACAGGGCATTAAAACCCGGTGTAGCCTCACACTGGTCAATAAGTATCATACTGTAGGTTAAGGCATCTAGAAACTTGCCCATCCGACGTTTTTTTTTATGTAGCCGATCTGTTATTTTATAACTGCTTTCTGTCATAAACAGAGTGGAACACATATAAACCCCTGCAGTGTTCTGTTAATAACCTCGTATGCAAGGAAAAAGAAATAAAAATTGAAAGATTTATGTTCCATCTCTCAGCACCCTCATCCATTCCATTCAAAACCAGTAAATGTTCCCTTTTATAGTGATATGAAAAGTGATGTATGGAACTGGTTAACTGATCCTATTTGTTCAGTGACTGTGATTAATGCTAATCTCCATGGATTCTAATTATCCCAATGGAGGGTTTCCACCTTTTAATGATAATTGGGCGCCGTTCAATGTGTTATTCCATAACATGAGCGGGAACCATCACCAACAGTACTGACAGGGATCAGCAGATCCAGAGAGAGGTGGAGGAGAGATCAGAATCTGGGAACATTGGACTGGAATGTTCCAACAATGGAACAGAAACTGGGAACATTCGACTGGAATATTTCAACAATAGACAGGAGTTTATCCTATTATGTTTGGCGTCTTTCTGCAATTGATTGGTTGTCATTATCATGGCGGATCTATTACGCTCTTCGCATTGTACAATTTTTTTATTATCCCTTCCTGACTATCGTTGGTGTTCCTGGTAAGTGTCATTGTCCTTTTCTTTTAATCTATAAATTAGTTATGACTGTATTACTGTTCTTTCATATATTCTACACTTCTATCCGCTATTATTGTTCCTGTTGAAACTCTGAATCCAGATATTTACTCGACAGACCACTACTAACTACATCAATGAAAGTGTTCAATTACTGCATCCCTCTGCTCTGGCAATGTTACTCATGGGTCTCTGTGTTGACCTACTCACTTTCAGCAGATAACCGCATTATACAGTATCTTTGCCTTTGTTATTTAAATATTAAGAGCATGGAGGTCACTGCCTACTGTTCTGGTTACAAACTCCACTTCCTTCCGTGTTTCCATCCCATGCCTGGCAAATGCTTGCAGCTGAAGCAGACGAGTCATAACTGTGGGAGATCCCTTTGACCATGAGCTGATTCCTGACACCATGCCCTGACCACTTCTACTCACCACGCCACAATGTATCTCATTGACTTATTCCATCTCCTGTTTGAACTTTGAGTTATAAAATACAGTCTTAATGAAGTTAATAATCTGCTGCTGACGCTCCTGGCTTCAAACCTGTTGAAGCAAATCTGATTCGAACTCACACCAACCTCCCATCCATCTGTCATTCATGTGCACGCGGATATATATTGCTATTTTTATGGCAATGCCTTTATTTTAACATTTTCAAACACTTTATCTCATCTGTCCATGAAAATTCTCTCATTCTCTCTCTGTCGATTAAATAAAAGCCTGCCAGTTGTTCATATTTAAAATAGTTTCCTCCATGTGCGTTCCTTCTCAAACATTGAGTTTCACATTCAACCACGCCAATCGGGCACGGGCACAACTCTCCCTCAGTCTCTGATGAACACACACACACGCGCGTAGATAGAGCAAACCTTCCCATTGTAGGCAGTCATCTGATGCGAGTATAGTTAGCATATGATAGTAAAGTTTGCAATGCTCTCCATACTGGGCAGATACTGCAGTTTACTGAGCAACACACTAGCTTGGTCTGCACAGCCCTCGATGCTGGACTGTCATCTTGTCCCAGTTTATGTTGTTTGTGGTGTTCTGTCAAGCAGATGCAGAATTTGATTTAACAAACCATTTTAGCTGATCTGACAATGCCTGAAGTCAATGTTCTCATTCTTGTAATTTTAATCTCGAAGATCTCACTTCTCCAGTTAGTCACACTGCCCTGTCTTTTCCCCCCATATTTCCACAACCTCCTCCAAGTTAATTAACTGCCTGTTTCTGTCTTTAATGTGAATCTCTCAATCCTTCTGTATCGTTCCCTGGCCTTGGGTTTTGGCTCCCCAGTGTATCGAGTGCTGGCATTGTGAAGCTCAGAAACAGTGAAATGGTGTGCGTCAGGCTGTTGTTCACTTCCCACTATGTCCCATGTGATGGTCCATGGACAGGTGTGTTTCAGAAGTTATGAGACACATCCGTGTAACTTGGTCTGTACCTATATTTGTTCCTCTCAGGTGACCTTGCGATCAGTAACACAATCAGTAACATTGAGTAAAGGACCAGGCATCTAAATTGTGTGACAATGGTGTCACTTTTTTTTTAAAAAAAGGTTATTTTCTTTTTTTTAACAAGAGATCTTAAAGGCCAACTGCCTACTGAAAATGGCTCAAGTAAATAACTTACGAGACCTGTAGGGTTTTCAATAAATAGTAGTAACAATGGCCAGCTCACATAGACCAGGCTTTCTAGTTTATTCCTTACAGCTGTAAGTCACCAGGTGCTTGCGTCCCAGAAGGGTTAGAAGCTTTAGTAAATTATCCCGAGCTGCTATTCTCTCTCAAGCTTCACTTGATGCTGTTTCCTCCTGGATTGGAGACTGTATGTCTGAATGCTCCTTTTTACCATGGAGTGTGTTTAGGTGATGTTAGTATATTGGAACAGTTCATTTGTAGAAGATACTGTATCAATTATTTGGGTAAGGTTTCCAATAGTTAAGTTATTCTAAAATCCTCTTCATTTTGTGTAGGTTTTCATTCGAGTGTTTAAATATATTGTGTTTTACTTAATGGTGAGTGGTTTGACGAGTAGCATCACATCTGGAACTCCCACTTCACATCTACCTTTAAAAAAAGAAAAGGTTGGCATCCAAGCTACCCTCTTAAAATAGTTTGAGACAGTCTGGTTGGTCTACAGCAAACTAGGGACTTTTGTCTGGTTCGACATCGATAATACCAAATTTGGTTTAGAATTACAATCTCTACAGTGTGCAAACAGGCTATTCGACCCAAAACGTCCACACCGAACCGCCGAGGAGTAACCTACACAGACCCATTCCTCTATCCTATTATTACACATTTACCCCTAACCCAAACATCCCTGAAAACTGCAAACAATTTAGTATGGCCAATTCACCTGACATGCACACTTTTTGATTGTGGGGGGAAACCAGCGAATCCAGAATAAGCTCATGCAGACACTGGAGATTACGCACCAGGCAGCTATTGGGTTCAAATGTCTTGTATGGTAGCTGTTAGGGTCTTTTGTTCCAGATGTTGAATTCGGTTAGTTTAAACAGTGTTTTGTGTGTAAACATTCTTTCAGTCATTGAGAGTTTTCTAGGTGTGGAAGAAGTGAAGTTGGGGGTTTTACAAAAGGTGATGAAGGCAAAGCTGTCTGAATTGTCAGACAAGCTGGAATTGGTGTTGCGTTTCTCTGTGTGAAAATGAGAGATAATTACAGCTATAGCTCAGCAATTACACTTGGAGGATCTGTCATCAGACTCTTTGGAAATGGCGAGAATTCAATTTCAAATGAGGCACCTTGAACATGAGAAGGAATTGAACCAGTTCGAATTATGATGAAGCGTAGTAAAAAAAGAACAGAAAATGAAGAAGAAAGATTGAAACAAAGAAGAAAAGCAGGGAGATTTAACTTCAAAGGTTAGTAATTAGAGAGGAAAGTTGACATAGAAGGCGATGATGAAGGTAGACTGTAGGCTGGATGAGGAGGATAGTGAGGATGAGCAACCCTATAGTAGCCAAAGGCTTGATGGGGATCTGTTTCAATACATCCAGACATGATCTAAATTTGATGAGAATGATGGGGGAACCTTTTTAATTTCATTTGAGAAAGTGGCTAAACAAATGCAGTGCCCAGTGAACATGTGGACTTACTTGATTCAAACAAAGCTGATAGGTATTTGCATTCATATCAGAGGCGGTATCTGAGGAGGAAAAGGACATAAAGAAAGCCATCTGAAGTGCATATGAGCTTGTGACAGAAGCCAACAGATAGTGTTTCAGGAATCTAAAATAGCGTCCGTGGTGAAAAGCACAT